>NC_084741.1:17243395-17275895 GCF_033978785.1 Entelurus aequoreus | reverse complement strand
TTGTTTTTTTTAAATCCCACTAAAGTTTCTGGGGATCCAAAAGGGTCCCACTCATAAAAGTGTTTAAAATGAGTAATATATTATTTTTTTATTATATTTATTATAGACTTAATTTAAAAATATGATAATAATAATTATCATTTTAACGCTTAAATCTTTAGCGCAACTTCAGATCTATCTGTCGATATAAAAAAATAACAATTTAGAAAATGTTACGTTTTATGCCCTTTTGGTCCCAAAAAATCCCCAGTTTTTATGGCAAAAACACAAAACACAAAATATGCCATTTCAAAACCTTTAATTTTATTTGATACTTTTTTTTTCCAACAATGACCGTTTAAAAAAATACATTAAAAAATCCCACTAAAGTTATTCGGGATCCAAAAGGGCTCCACTCATAAAAGTGTTCAAAATAAGTCATAGATTATTTTTTTATTATATTTATCAAAGACTTCATTAAAAAAAAATTATAATAATAATTATTATTTAACGCTTAAATCTTTAGCTCAACTTTAGGTCTATCTGTCGATATCAAATGATAAATGATAAATGGGTTATACTTGTATAGCGCTTTTCTACCTTCAAGGTACTCAAAGCGCTTTGACACTATTTCCACATTCACCCATTCACACACACATTCACACACTGATGGCGGGAGCTGCCATGCAAGGCGCTAACCAGCAGCCATCAGGAGCAAGGGTGAAGTGTCTTGCCCAAGGACACAACGGACGTGACTAGGATGGTAGAAGGTGGGGATTGAACCCCAGTAACCAGCAACCCTCCGATTGCTGGCCCAGCCACTCTACCAACTTCGCCACGCATGACATTATTTTTAAAATGCTATGCTTTATGCCCTTTTTCTCAAAGTAACCCCAATTTTTATGGCAAAAACACAAAATATGCAATTTCAAAGTGGAATACTTATTGTGAAGTAATTGCAGCCTTTAATGGGTGAATAAATCGTAAAAATATTGATTTTAAGTAAAAAAATTTTTTTAACAATGACAGATTAAAAAATATATAAAAAATCCCATTAAACTTCTTGGGGATCCACATGTGCCCCACTCATAAAAGTCATACTTTTTAATTTTTTAAATTTTTTTACCTTCAACACTTTAGTTTCTCGATCACCTTCAGATCTATTCATCGATTATAAATTTTTATTTTTATTTATAATTTGTTTGTTTTATGCCCTTTTTGTCAAATAAACTTTATAGTAAACACATAAATTATGCAATATTTAGAGGTGTTGAAATTGCCATGTAAACTTGCTAATGCTAATTACTAGCACGTGTATGGCATATCCAACAAATTAGCATTGAGCCAGCGTATTTGTTTTAATGCAGGAGTTATTTTAAAGTAATGACATACAGTTTTACAAAGTCTTAAAACTTTTAACAGGCTCTCAAATGGAGACAACTTGTAATTTTTCTGCTGAGCTAGCAAAAAAATATGTCTCGTTAAGAGTTCTAATATCGGGGATTTATCTAGGATTATTTTTATTTATTTTTTTGTTCTACGAAACCTTCATAGTCTGCTAAAAAAAAAAAGAATAAATCATAACAAAGTATTCCATGTTTTGTTCCTCTTTCATAGGTCCACATCCAAAATGCCGCCCTGGCCGGTGGCGTCGCCGCGGGAACGGCCGGTGAAATGATGCTGACGCCGTTTGGTTCCATGATTGTGGGCTTCTTGGCCGGCATCATCTCTGTGCTGGGCTTCAAGTTCCTCTCGGTGAGAAATAAACAACCAAACCCTTGTATGGTGTTGGCAGGGGGCTTAACAACGCCGTCGTCTAATTTGCTTAGTTGGCCATGACACATGTGCATGCAATTCGTCTGTGGCTTTGTTTTGTTTTGCACAACAAAAAAGGCATGTTTTCTGGCAGACCCGGTGCTATTTGAGGTCTGTTAAGAAGTAGGGGTGTCTTGATATCGAATATTGGCCCGATGTCAGCAAAAAAAAACTTTCCGATACAACAATAAAATAATAATAATAATAAAGGTAATTTAGTCATTCACAACAGTGGTCCCCAACCACCGATTGGCCGCGCAAGAAATAAAATAAAAAAATATATATATATATTTTTATTTTTATTTTTTATTTTTTAAAATTAAATCAACATAAAAAACACAATATATACATTATATATCAATATAGATCAATACAGTCTGCAGGGATACAGTCCGTAAGCACACATGATTGTATTTCTTTATGAAAACAAATTTAAAAAAAAAAAATATATATATAAATATAAATAATATTGATAATAATGATAATTTTTCAACGCTTGAATATTTACAGAAACTTCGGGTCTATCTGTTGATGTAAAGTAAAAAATAAGTTTTATGCCCTTTTTGTCAAACTGTTTTTTATGTCAAAAACACATTTGCTATATATAGGTCAATAATTCATAAAACCGTTGATTTTAATTAATTTTTATTTTTCTTCTAACAATTAGTTAAAAAAAAAAAAAAAATTCCTTGGGATCCAAAAGAAACTCATATAAGTGTTAAAAATAAGTCATACATTCTTTTTTTATTATATTCATTCGAGAATAATTTTAAAAGATGACAATAATTATTATTTAACGCTTAAATCTTCAGCACAACTTCAGGTCCATCCGTCAATATCAAATATATATATATATATGTTTTTTAAATGTATGTTTTATGCCCTTTTTGTCATCGAAAACTCCGTTTTTTAAGGCACAAACACAAAACATGCAATATTTCCCCCCCAAAAAGTTTGGTCCCGGACCCGAAAAAGTTTCATTCAAAAATGTTTTTTAAATGAGTAACATATTATAATTTGTTTTCAACATAATTATCAACGCTTAAGAAAATATAAATAATAGTGATAATAATGTTAATTTCTCAACGATTAAATAATTACAGCAACTTCGGGTCTATCTGTTGATGTAAAGTAAAAAATAGGTTTTATGGCCTTTTTGTCAAAAAAGAAAACCTGTTTTTTATGGCAAAAATCATTTGCAACAATTCATAAAACCGTTTTAATTCATTATTATTTTTTCTAACAATGACCGTTTTTTTGTTTTTTTGTTTTTTTTTAAATCCCACTAAAGTTTCTGGGGATCCAAAAGGGTCCCACTCATAAAAGTGTTTAAAATGAGTAATATATTTGAGGTCTGTTTTGTCCGTAAGCACACATGATTGTATTTCTTTATGAAAACAAATTAAAAAAAAAAAAAAAAAAAATTCCCCCCCCCCGGTCAAATTTTCAAGCGTTGACCGGTCCCCGGCTTCAAAAAGGTTGGGGACCACTGATTTACAAAATATACAAAAGATAAACAAGCTAGGCTATATTGTACTAGGTGTTAGCGTCTACACCAGTGGTCCCCAACCTTTTTGTACTTGCGGACCGGTCAATGCTTGAAAATGTGTCCCACGGGCCGGGGGGTAGGTAGTTTTTTTGGTTTTTTTTTTTTGTCATAAAGAAATACAATCATGTGTGCTTACGGACTGTATCCCTGCAGACTGTATTGATTTACATTGATATATAATGTATATATTGTGTTTTTTATGTTGTTTTAATTTTTAAAAAAATAAAATAAAATAAATAAAAAATTATATTTCTTGTGCGGCCGCGGCCCGGTACCAATCGGTCCACAGACCGGTACCGGGCCGCGGCCCGGTGGTTGGGGACCACTGGTCTACACAACAGCTAAGCACACAATAGCACACAAGCTAGACATCTGTAATAACATTGCAGTCTAAAACAGCACATTTGTAAAATAAACAATTATTTAATAACACCTGGGATTTATATAGCGCTTTTCTAAGTACCCAAAGTCGCTTTACATGTTTTTCTGAACCCATCATTCATTCACACCTGGTGGTGGTAAGCTACTTTCGTAGCCACAGCTTGCCCTGGGGTAGACTGACTAAATATAATTTAGTAATTTAATAAATATAGTTGCATTTGACTTACACATACAAAGTCTCCAAGACAGGAGCATATTAGAAAGTATCCAGTAACAAGTGTGTCCGCATCATTCAACATAACAACAAAAAAACCCAAAAAAATTACCACCTCACTTCAACTTAGAGACAGCATAAGTCCATTCCAGATGTTTAATAATAAACTGGGTAGTGTTTTTACACCTACCACTAATCTGCATTTGACTCATTTCAGTTGAACACGCCTTAAAAAAAATAAAAGTACAGGTCAAACGCAAATAAATGAGAATATCGTTGTGGAAGTCGCTTCCTTGCGGTCCCACTGACAGACACGGCGTGCAGGTTTAACACGGTTTTAATGATTTCCTTCAACAAATGTTTCTCTCTCCTAATAGAATGTGACTTTTCAGTCCCGTTCGTATCCTCCTTCCCCTCCTGCACCCGGTTAAAGACGACAGACGATTAGATTAACACGTAGCACCTGTGCAATCTAACCGTCTGCCAGCTGTGTCTCACCGTTAGCACATGCCACGCCCCCCCCCCGTCTGACGGCGCTCTGATTTCAGCACCGTGGACAGAGGCGGTGACCTTTGCTCCTGCAAGCGCGCTGATCGCACTCCCTCTCCACAATAGTGTAAAAAGTCCGTTCAAAATTCAGCAGTTCAACTTCCAATGAGAAACTAATTTTTGATGTGAACTCACTAAAGTGAAATATGGCACGCTTTTATTTTGTCATCATTCTGATGGTCGTGGTTTACAATTTAAAAACAAATGAAACATTCTGAAATGATCAATTTGAGGTTTTCATAGGCTGTAAGCCATGATAATCAAAAATGATATCGAAAGAAGGCTTGAAATATCTTGAGTTGCATGTTAAGTATGAGCCAATGTCATTTATTAGTTTCACTTTGTGTAAATGGTAAATAAAAACAGAATACAATGATTTGCTAATCCTTTTCAACTTATATTCAATTGAATAGACTGCAAAGACAAGATATTTCATGTTCACACTGGAAAACTTTGTTATTTTTTACAAATATTAGCTCATTTGGAATTTGATGCCCTGCAACATATTTCAAAAAAGCTGGCACAAGTGGCAAAAAAGAATGAGAAAGTTGAGGAATGCTCATCAAACACTTATTTGGAACATCCCACAGGTGAACAGGCTAATTGGGAACAGGTGGGGGCCATGATTGGGTATAAAAGCAGCTTCCAGGAAATGCTCAGTCATTCACAAACAAGGATGGGGCGAGGGTCACCACTTTGTCAACAAATGCGTGAGAAAATTGTCCGACAGTTTGGGAACAACATTTCTCAACCAGCTATTGCAAGGAATTTAGGGATTTCACCATCTACGCTCCGTAATATTATCAAAAGGTTCAGAGAATCTGGAGAAATCACTGCACGTAAGCCATGATATTACGGACCTTCGGTCCCTCAGGCGGTACTGCATCAAAAAGCGACATCAGTGTGTAAAGGATATCGCCACATGGGCTCTGGAACATGTCAGAAAACCAGTGTCAGTAACTACAGTTCGTAGCTAAATCTGTACATGCAAGTTAAAACTCTACTATGCAAAGCGAAAGCCATTTATCAACAACACCCAGAAACAGGGCCCGAGCTCATCTAAGATGGACTGATGCAAAGTGGAAAAGTTTTCTGTGATCTGACGAGTCCACATTTCAAATTGTTTTTGGAAACTGCGGACGTCGTGTCCTCCGGACCAAAGAGGAAAAGAACCATCCGGATTGTTCTAGGCGCAAAGTGTAAAAGCCAGCATGTGTGATGGTATGGGGGTGTATTAGTGCCCAAGACATGGGTAACTTACACATCTGTGAAGGCACCATTAATGCTGAAAGGTACATACAGGTTTTGGAGCAATATATGTTGCCGTCCAAGCAACGTTATCATGGACGCCCCTGCTTATTTTAGCAAGACAATGCCGAGCCACGTGTTACATCAACGTGGCTTCGTAGTAAAAGAGTGCGGGTACTAGACTGGCCTGCCTGTAGTCCAGACCTGTCTCCCATTGAAAATGTGTGGCGCATTATGAAGCCTAAAATAGCACAACGGAGACCCCCGGACTGTTGAACAACTTAAGCTGTACATCAAGCAAGAATGGGAAAGAATTCCACCTGAGAAGCTTCAAAAATGTGTCTCCTCAGTTCCCAAACCTTTACTGGGTGTTGTTAAAAGGAAAGGCCATGTAACACAGTGGTAAAAATGCGCCTTTTTTCCTCAGTTTGAACATTAAATATCTTGTCTTTGCGGTCTATTCAATTGAATATAACACAACGTGTCAACTTAACTGGTTTTGGGTTTTGCATAAACGAGCCTTTGCACCATATTCTCCATAACCCTCCACACGACACCTCCGCTCCGGACAGGCTGACCTCCTCCGACCTCCGAGGACAAAGCTACGAACAATGGGAGACCGGGCTTTCTGCTCCGCCGCTCCCAGTCTGTGAAACGCTCTCCCTGACCACCTGAGGGCACCACAGACTGTGGATGCTTTTAAAAATAGCTTAAAAACCCTTCTTTTTTTTTTTAAAAACCCACTTTTTTTTTAGATATATGCATACTAGTTCTAGCTATTTGACTGTTCTAGTTTTTATTTAAATTTATTTTTTTATTATCTTTTTATTTAATTTTATTTAATTTTATTTTTTTTAATTTTATTTTTATTGACATCCAGCATCAGACATTCCTATCCATTACATCATATTCACATACATCTTATAACTGTTGTCTGCCCTAAATGTCCAAATGTTTTTTGTTTATATCCCACCCATACCACCCGACACCCCCCGAAAAGAAAGTAACAGCAAAAAAAAAACAACAACAAAGTAATATCTACAAATACAACAATTAAATACCCAAAAAATAAATGATAATACATATTTTTATTTTTTTTAATACTCTGTAGCACTTTGAGGTTATTTACTCAATGTAAAGTGCTTTTTACAAATAAAATCTATTATTATTATTATTATTATTATAATATTCCGAGATTCAACTGTATGTATGATTCGTGTTCATGTCAATATCGGTCGATATTCAAGGCTCCAACATCGGTATGGTATCAAAGTTACAATGCCATCTACTGTACGGATTGTAATGACGAGCCACGTTCACAGACAGTCCCGTTATAATGTGTTAACGAACAACACTGTAGTATTCATGTATAATACCAACGCACGCTATTCTTTATGTGCAGAAAATGGTCTTTTCGGTCCACTAGGTGGCGCTGGTTTACCACGCCAGTCGGCAGAAACAAAGATGGCATCCACAAGACAGACGCTCACTCGGCTGCAAAAACACGATCAAAGCATAAAAGTATTAAATCGGGTTTTTGTTTCAGCCCATCTTGGAGGAGAAGCTGAAGATCCAGGACACTTGTGGGGTCCACAACCTGCACGGCATGCCGGGCGTCCTGGGCGCCATCGTGGGGGCGGTCACCGCCGCCCTGGCAACCTCGGACATCTACGGAGAAGGGTACTTTTTCTTTGGTTTTTGTGTGTCGTTTGGATGATGACGCAACAAGGCCGAGTATTTAGTTTGTGGCTTTGACATGCTCAAACAAACCAAAAAGGTCACATGACGGCGTTTGTCCCCAGCATGGCGGACGTGTTCCCGGATGTGGCGAGTGGAGACGTGGAGGCCTCCTTCCAGGGGCTCCGACAAGCCATCTCCCTGGCCGTGACCCTGGGCATCGCCCTCCTGGGGGGGCTCATCGTAGGTGGGTTGACCTCGCACCAACACCCTCGACTCTGTGCACCAGGTGGTGCTTTCATGTCGTTAAGAGGGTGGTGCTGTTCCCCACCTCTTTTAGACACAAATAAGGGGTGTGAAGTTCATAATGTTTGCAGCACAAACAAATGAGACACGTTTGGGGAGACTTTGACATAGTTGGGGACTGTTTATGAATAATAACACCTTAATTACATGTTAATAACATAACAATGCAATGTTAATCATTTAAAAACTATAATAGTTAGACCAAAATATTCTGCAGCACAAACAAATGAGACACGTTTGGGGAGACTTTGACATGGTTGGGGACTGTTTATGATTAATAACACCTTAATTACATGTTAATAATATAAAAACTATAAAACGCTAATAATTTAAAAACTATAATAGACCAAAAATATTTTGCAGCACAAACAAATGAGACACGTTTGGGGAGACTTTGACATAGTTGGGGACTGTTTATGAATAATAACACGTTAATTACATGTTAATAACATAGAAACTATAACACGTTAATAACTTAAAAACTATAATTAACCCAAAATATTTTGCAGCACAAACAAATGAGACACGTTTGGGGAGACTTTGACATAGTTGGGGACTGTTTATGAATAATAACATGTTAATTACATGTTTATAACATAGAAAAAACCATGAATTGTTAACTTAACAACTATAATAGTTAGACCAAAATATTTTGCAGCACAAACAAATGAGACACGTTTGGGGAGACTTTGACATAGTTGGGAACTGTTTATGAATAATAACATGTTAATTACATGTTAATAACATAGAAACTATAACACGTTAATAACTTAAAAACTATAATAGTTAGACCAAAATATTTTGCAGCACAAACAAATGAGACACGTTTGGGGAGACTTTGACATAGTTGGGGACTGTTTATGATTAATAACACATTAATTACATGTTAATAACATAGAAACTATAACACGTTAATAACTTAAAAACTATAATTAACCCAAAATATTTTGCAGCACAAACAAATGAGACACGTTTGGGGAGACTTTGACATAGTTGGGGACTGTTTATGAATAATAACACGTTAATTACCTGTTAATAACATAAGAACGTCAATAACTTAATAACTAGACCCCCCCCCAAAAATTGCAATAAGATAGAAACTATAAAACGTTAGTAACATAAAAAATATAATACACCAAAATATTTTGCAGTACGAGCAGATGAGACACGTTTGGGAAGACTTTCTCATTGTTGGGGACTGTTTATGAATAATAACATGTTAATTACATGTTAATAACATTTAAAAAAAAACATGAAACGTTAACATAAAAACTATATTAGACCAAAGTATTTTGCAGCACCAACAAATGAGACACGTTTGGGGAGACTTTGACATAGTTGGGGACTGTTTATGAATAATTACACGTTAATTACCTGTTAATAACATAACAACGTCAATAAGTTAAAAACTATAATAGTTAGACCCCCCAAAAATTGCAAAAACATAGACACTATAAAACATTAGTAACGTAAAAAATATGATAGACAAAATTCTTTTGCAGCACAAACAAATGAGACACGTTTGGGGAAACTTTGACATAGTTGGGGACTGTTTATGAATAATAACATGTTAATTACATGTTAATAACATAACTATAAAACGTTAATAACAAACTGAAATAGACCAAAATATGTTGCAGCACAAACAAATGAAACATGTTTGGGGGAAACTTTGACATAGTTGGGGACTGTTTATGAATAATAACACGTTAATTACATGTTAATAACATAGAAACTATAACACGTTAATAACTTAAAAACTATGATTAACCCAAAATATTTTGCAGCACAAACAAATGAGACACGTTTGGGGGAGACTTTGACATAGTTGGGGACTGTTTATGAATAATAACACATTAATTACCTGTTAATAACATAAGAACGTCAATAACTTAATAACTAGACCCCCCCCAAAAAATTGCAATAAGATAGAAACTATAAAACGTTAGTAACATAAAAAATATAATACACCAAAATATTTTGCAGTACGAGCAGAAGACTTTCTCATTGTTGGGGACTGTTTATGAATAATAACATGTTAATTACATGTTAATAACATTTTAAAAAAAACATGAAACGTTAACATAAAAACTATAGTAGACCAAAATATTTTGCAGCACCAACAAATGAGACACGTTTGGGGAGACTTTGACATAGTTGGGGACTGTTTATGAATAATTACACGTTAATTACCTGTTAATAACATAACAACGTCAATAAGTTAAAAACTATAATAGTTAGACCCCCCCAAAAATTGCAAAAACATAGACACTATAAAACATTAGTAACGTAAAAAATATGATAGACAAAATTATTTTGCAGCACAAACAAATGAGACACGTTTGGGGGAAACTTTGACATAGTTGGGGACTGTTTATGAATAATAACACGTTAATTACATGTTAATAACATAACTATAAAACGTTAATAACAAACTGAAATAGACCAAAATATGTTGCAGCACAAACAAATGAAACATGTTTGGGGGAGACTTTGACATAGTTGGGGACTGTTTATGAATAATAACACGTTAATTACATGTTAATAACATAACAATGCAATGTTAATAATTTAAAAACTATAATAGTTAGACCAAAATATTCTGCAGCACAAACAAATGAGACACGTTTGGGGAGACTTTGACATAGTTGGGGACTGTTTATGAATAATAACACGTTAATTACATGTTAATAACATAGAAACTATAACAAAATAATAACGTAAAAAATATAGTAGACCAAAATATGTTGCAGCACAAACAAATGAAACATGTTTGGGGGAGACTTTGACATAGTTGGGGACTGTTTATGAATAATAACATGTTAATTACATGTTAATAACATGTTAATAACATAGAAACTATAACACGTTAATAACTTAAAAACTATAATTAACCCAAAATATTTTGCAGCGCAAACAAATGAGACATGTTTGGGGAGACTTTGACATAGTTGGGGACTGTTTATGAATAATAACACGTTAATTACATGTTAATAACATAGAAACTATAACAAAATAGTAACGTAAAAAATATAGTCTACCAAAATATTTTGCAGCACAAACAAATGAGACACGTTTGGGGAGACTTTGACATAGTTGGGGACTGTTTATGAATAATAACACGTTAATTACATGTTAATAACATAGAAAAAACCATGAATTGTTAACTTAACAACTATAATAGTTAGACCAAAATATTTTGCAGCACAAACAAATGAGACATGTTTGGGGAGACTTTGACATAGTTGGGGACTGTTAAGGAATAATAACACGTTAATTACATGTTAATAACATAGAAACTATAACAAAATAGTAACGTAAAAAATATAGTAGACCAAAATATTTTGCAGCACAAACAAATGAGACACGTTTGGGGAGACTTTGACATAGTTGGGGACTGTTTATGAATAATAACATGTTAATTACATGTTAATAACATAGAAACTATAACACGTTAATAACTTAAAAACTATAATTAACCCAAAATATTTTGCAGCGCAAACAAATGAGACACGTTTGGGGAGACTTTGACATAGTTGGGGACTGTTTATGAATAATAACACGTTAATTACATGTTAATAACATAGAAACTATAACAAAATAGTAACGTAAAAAATATAGTCTACCAAAATATTTTGCAGCACAAACAAATGAGACACGTTTGGGGAGACTTTCACATAGTTGGGGACTGTTTATGAATAATAACACCTTAATTACATGTTAATAACATAAAAACTATAAAACGCTAATAATTTAAAAACTATAATAGACCAAAAATATTTTGCAGCACAAACAAATGAGACACGTTTGGGGAGACTTTGACATAGTTGGGGACTGTTTATGAATAATAACACGTTAATTACATGTTAATAACATAAAAACGTCAATAACTTAATAACTAGACCCCCCCAAAAAATTGCAATAAGATAGAAACTATAAAACGTTAGTAACATAAAAAATATAATACACCAAAATATTTTGCAGTACGAGCAGAAGACTTTCTCATTGTTGGGGACTGTTTATGAATAATAACATGTTAATTACATGTTAATAACATTTAAAAAAACATGAAACGTTAACATAAAAACTATATTAGACCAAAATATTTTGCAGCACCAACAAATGAGACACGTTTGGGGAGACTTTGACATAGTTGGGGACTGTTTATGAATAATTACACGTTAATTACCTGTTAATAACATAACAACGTCAATAAGTTAAAAACTATAATAGTTAGACCCCCCAAAAATTGCAAAAACATAGACACTATAAAACATTAGTAACGTAAAAAATATGATAGACAAAATTATTTTGCAGCACAAACAAATGAGACATGTTTGGGGAAACTTTGACATAGTTGGGGACTGTTTATGAATAATAACATGTTAATTACATGTTAATAACATAACTATAAAACGTTAATAACAAACTGAAATAGACCAAAATATGTTGCAGCACAAACAAATGAAACATGTTTGGGGGAGACTTTGACATAGTTGGGGACTGTTTATGAATAATAACACGTTAATTACATGTTAATAACATAACAATGCAATGTTAATAATTTAAAAACTATAATAGTTAGACCAAAATATTCTGCAGCACAAACAAATGAGACACGTTTGGGGAGACTTTGACATAGTTGGGGATTGTTTATGATTAATAACACCTTAATTACATGTTAATAACATAAAAACTATAAAACGCTAATAATTTAAAAACTATAATAGACCAAAAATATTTTGCAGCACAAACAAATGAGACACGTTTGGGGAGACTTTGACATAGTTGGGGACTGTTTATGAATAATAACACGTTAATTACCTGTTAATAACATAAGAACGTCAATAACTTAATAACTAGACCCCCCCCCAAAATTGCAATAAGATAGAAACTATAAAACGTTAGTAACATAAAAAATATAATACACCAAAATATTTTGCAGTACGAGCAGAAGACTTTCTCATTGTTGGGGACTGTTTATGAATAATAACATGTTAATTACATGTTAATAACATTTAAAAAAAACATGAAACGTTAACATAGAAACTATATTAGACCAAAATATTTTGCAGCACCAACAAATGAGACACGTTTGGGGAGACTTTGACATAGTTGGGGACTGTTTATGAATAATTACACGTTAATTACCTGTTAATAACATAACAACGTCAATAAGTTAAAAACTATAATAGTTAGACCCCCCAAAAATTGCAAAAACATAGACACTATAAAACATTAGTAACGTAAAAAATATGATAGACAAAATTATTTTGCAGCACAAACAAATGAGACACGTTTGGGGAGACTTTGACATAGTTGGGGACTGTTTATGAATAATAACATGTTAATTACATGTTAATAACATAACTATAAAACGTTAATAACAAACTGAAATAGACCAAAATATATTGCAGCACAAACAAATGAAACATGTTTGGGGGAGACTTTGACATAGTTGGGGACTGTTTATGAATAATAACACGTTAATTACATGTTAATAACATAGAAACTATAACACGTTAATAACTTAAAAACTATAATTAACCCATAATATTTTGCAGCGCAAACAAATGAGACATGTTTGGGGAGACTTTGACATAGTTGGGGACTGTTTATGAATAATAACATGTTAATTACATGTTAATAACATAGAAAAAACCATGAATTGTTAACTTAACAACTATAATAGTTAGACCAAAATATTTTGCAGCACAAACAAATGAGACACGTTTGGGGAGACTTTGACATAGTTGGGGACTGTTTATGAATAATAACATGTTAATTACATGTTAATAACATAGAAACTATAACACGTTAATCACTTAAAAACTATAATTAACCCAAAATATTTTGCAGCACAAACAAATGAGACACGTTTGGGGAGACTTTGACATAGTTGGGGACTGTTAAGGAATAATAACACGTTAATTACATGTTAATAACATAGAAACTATAACAAAATAGTAACGTAAAAAATATAGTAGACCAAAATATTTTGCAGCACAAACAAATGAGACACGTTTAGGGAGACTTTGACATAGTTGGGGACTGTTTATGAATAATAACATTTTAATTACATGTTAATAACATAGAAAAAAACATGAATTGTTAACTTAACAACTATAATAGTTAGACCAAAACATTTTGCAGCACAAACAAATGAGACACGTTTGGGGAGACTTTGACATAGTTGGGGACTGTTTATGAATAATAACATGTTAATTACATGTTAATAACATAGAAACTATAACACGTTAATAACTTCAAAACTATAATTAACCCAAAATATTTTGCAGCACAAACAAATGAGACATGTTTGGGGAGACTTTGACATAGTTGGGGACTGTTAAGGAATAATAACACGTTAATTACATGTTAATAACATAGAAACTATAACAAAATAGTAACGTAAAAAATATAGTAGACCAAAATATTTTGCAGCACAAACAAGTGAGACACGTTTGGGGAGACTTTGACATAGTTGGGGACTGTTTATGAATAATAACACCTTAATTACATGTTAATAACATAAAAACCGTAAAGCATTAATAACTTAAAAACTATAATAGTTACACCCCCAAAAAATTGCAATAACATAGAAACTATAAAAAGTTAGTAACGTAAAAAAAATAGTAGACCAAAATATGTTGCAGCACAAACAAATGAGACACGTTTGGGGAGACTTTGACATAGTTGGGGACTGTTTATGAATAATAACACGTTATTACAGGTTAATAACATAGAAACTATAACACGTTAATAACTTAAAAACAATAATAGACCAAAATATTTTCAGCACAAACTAATGAGACATGTTTGGGGAGACTTTGACATAGTTGGGGACTGTTTATGAATAATAACATGTTAATTACATGTTAATAACAACAACTATAAAACGTTAATAACTTAAAAACTGTAATAGACCAAAAATATTTTGCAGCACAAATAAATGAGACATGTTTGGGGAGACTTTGACATAGTTGGGGACTGTTTATGAATAATAACATGTTAATTACATGTTAATAACATAGAAAAAAACATGAATTGTTAACTTAACAACTATAATAGTTAGACCAAAATATTTTGCAGCACAAACAAATGAGACACGTTTGGGGAGACTTTGACATAGTTGGGGACTGTTTATGATTAATAACATGTTAATTACATGTTAATAACATAAAAACCATAAAGCATTAATAACTTAAAAACTATAATAGTTACACCCCCAAAAAATTGCAATAACATAGAAACTATAAAAAGTTAGTAACGTAAAAAAAATAGTAGACCAAAATATTTTGCAGCACAAACAAATGAGACACGTTTGGGGAGACTTTGACATAGTTGGGGACTGTTTATGAATATTAACATGTTAATTACATGTTAATAACAACAATTATAAAACGTTAATAACTTAAAAACTGTAATAGACCAAAAATATTTTGCAGCACAAATAAATGAGACATGTTTGGGGAGACTTTGACATAGTTGGGGACTGTTTATGAATAATAACACCTTAATTACATGTTAATAACATAAGAACGTCAATAACTTAATAACTAGACCCCCCCAAAAATTGCAATAAAATAGAAACCATAAAACGTTAGTAACATAAAAAATATAATACACCAAAATATTTTGCAGTACGAGCAGATGAGACACGTTTGGGAAGACTTTCTCATTGTTGGGGACTGTTTATGAATAATAACATGTTAATTACATGTTAATAACATTTTTAAAAAACATGAAACGTTAACATAAAAACTATATTAGACCAAAATATTTTGCAGCACCAACAAATGAGACACGTTTGGGGAGACTTTGACATAGTTGGGGACTGTTTATGAATAATAACATGTTAATTACATGTTAATAACATAGAAAAAAACATGAATTGTTAACTTAACAACTATAATAGTTAGACCAAAATATTTTGCAGCACAAACAAATGAGACACGTTTGGGGAGACTTTGACATAGTTGGGGACTGTTAAGGAATAATAACACGTTAATTACATGTTAATAACATAGAAACTATAACAAAATAGTAACGTCAAAAATATAGTAGACCAAAATATTTTGCAGCACAAACAAATGAGACACGTTTAGGGAGACTTTGACATAGTTGGGGACTGTTTATGAATAATAACATGTTAATTACATGTTAATAACATAGAAAAAACCATGAATTGTTAACTTAACAACTATAATAGTTAGACCAAAATATTTTTGCAGCACAAACAGATGCGACATGTTTGGGGAGACTTTAAAATAGTTGGGGACTGTTTATGAATAATTACACGTTAATTACATGTTAATAACATAACAACGTCAATAAGTTAAAAACTATAATAGTTAGACCCCCCCAAAATTGCAAAAACATAGACACTATAAAACATTAGTAACGTAAAAAATATGATAGACAAAATTATTTTGCAGCACAAACAAATGAGACATGTTTGGGGAAATTTTGACATAGTTGGGGACTGTTTATGAATAATAACACGTTAATTACATGTTAATAACATAGAAACTATAACAAAATAGTAACGTAAAAAATATAGTAGACCAAAATATTTTGCAGCACAAACAAATGAGACACGTTTAGGGAGACTTTGACATAGTTGGGGACTGTTTATGAATAATAACATGTTAATTACATGTTAATAACGTAGAAAAAATCATGAATTGTTAACTTAACAACTATAATAGTTAGACCAAAATATTTTGCAGCACAAACAAATGAGACACGTTTGGGGAGACTTTGACATAGTTGGGGACTGTTTATGAATAATAACATGTTAATTACATGTTAATAACATAGAAACTATAACACGTTAATAACTTAAAAACTATAATTAACCCAAAATATTTTGCAGCACAAACAAATGAGACATGTTTGGGGAGACTTTGACATAGTTGGGGACTGTTTATGAATAATAACACGTTAATTACATGTTAATAACATAGAAACTATAACACGTTAATAACTTAAAAACTATAATTAACCCAAAATATTTTGCAGCGCAAACAAATGAGACATGTTTGGGGAGACTTTGACATAGTTGGGGACTGTTAAGGAATAATAACACGTTAATTACATGTTAATAACATAGAAACTATAACAAAATAGTAACGTAAAAAATATAGTAGACCAAAATATTTTGCAGCACAAACAAATGAGACACGTTTGGGGAGACTTTGACATAGTTGGGGACTGTTTATGAATAATAACACGTTAATTACATGTTAATAACATAGAAACTATAACACGTTAATAACTTAAAAACTATAATTAACCCAAAATATTTTGCAGCGCAAACAAATGAGACACGTTTGGGGAGACTTTGACATAGTTGGGGACTGTTAAGGAATAATAACACGTTAATTACATGTTAATAACATAGAAACTATAACAAAATAGTAACGTAAAAAATATAGTAGACCAAAATATTTTGCAGCACAAACAAATGAGACACGTTTGGGGAGACTTTGACATAGTTGGGGACTGTTTATGAATAATAACATGTTAATTACATGTTAATAACATAGAAACTATAACACGTTAATAACTTAAAAACTATAATTAACCCAAAATATTTTGCAGCACAAACAAATGAGACATGTTTGGGGAGACTTTGACATAGTTGGGGACTGTTTATGAATAATAACACGTTAATTACATGTTAATAACATAGAAACTATAACACGTTAATAACTTAAAAACTATAATTAACCCAAAATATTTTGCAGCGCAAACAAATGAGACATGTTTGGGGAGACTTTGACATAGTTGGGGACTGTTTATGAATAATAACACATTAATTACATGTTAATAACATAAAAACTATAACACGTTAATAACTTCAAAACTATAATTAACCCAAAATATTTTGCAGCGCAAACAAATGAGACACGTTTGGGGAGACTTTGACATAGTTGGGGACTGTTAAGGAATAATAACACGTTAATTACATGTTAATAACATAGAAACTATAACAAAATAGTAACCTAAAAAATATAGTAGAACAAAATATTTTGCAGCACAAACAAATGAGACATGTTTAGGGAGACTTTGACATATTTGGGGACTGTTTATGAATAATAACATGTTAATTACATGTTAATAACATAGAAAAAACCATTAATTGTTAACTTAACAACTATAATAGTTAGACCAAAATATTTTGCAGCACAAACAAATGAGACACGTTTGGGGAGACTTTGACATAGTTGGGGACTGTTAAGGAATAATA
Organism: Entelurus aequoreus; assembly: GCF_033978785.1. Classification (NCBI taxonomy): domain Eukaryota; kingdom Metazoa; phylum Chordata; class Actinopteri; order Syngnathiformes; family Syngnathidae; genus Entelurus; species Entelurus aequoreus. Next base: position 17,257,922 of record NC_084741.1, on the reverse strand, counting down.
ACACGTTAATTACATGTTAATAACATAGAAACTATAACACGTTAATAACTTAAAAACTATAATTAACCCAAAATATTTTGCAGCGCAAACAAATGAGACATGTTTGGGGAGACTTTGACATAGTTGGGGACTGTTTATGAATAATAACACGTTAATTACATGTTAATAACATAGAAACTATAACAAAATAGTAACGTAAAAAATATAGTAGACCAAAATATTTTGCAGCACAAACAAATGAGACACGTTTGGGGAGACTTTGACATAGTCGGTGACTGTTTATGAATAATAACACATTAATTACATGTTAATAACATAGAAACTATAACACGTTAATAACTTAAAAACTATAATTAACCCAAAATATTTTGCAGCACAAAAAAATGAGACATGTTTGGGGAGACTTTGACATAGTTGGGGACTGTTTATGAGTAATAACATGTTAATTACATGTTAATAACATAGAAAAAACCATGAATTGTTAACTTAACAACTATAATAGTTAGACCAAAATATTTTGCAGCACAAACAAATGAGACACGTTTGGGGAGACTTTGACATAGTTGGGGACTGTTTATGAATAATAACACGTTAATTACATGTTAATAACATAAAAACCATAAAGCATTAATAACTTAAAAACTATAATAGTTACACCCCCAAAAAATTGCAATAACATAGAAACTATAAAAAGTTAGTAACGTAAAAAAAATAGTAGACCAAAATATTTTGCAGCACAAACAAATGAGACACGTTTGGGGAGACTTTGACATAGTTGGGGACTGTTTATGAATAATAACACGTTAATTACATGTTAATAACATAGAAACTATAACAAAATAGTAACGTAAAAAATATAGTAGACCAACATTTTTTGCAGCACAAACAAATGAGACACGTTTGGGGAGACTTTGACATAGTTGGGGACTGTTTATGAATAATAACACGTTAATTACATGTTAATAACATAGAAACTATAACAAAATAGTAACGTAAAAAATATAGTAGACCAAAATATTTTGCAGCACAAACAAATGAGACACGTTTGGGGAGACTTTGACATAGTTGGGGACTGTTTATGAATAATAACACGTTAATTACATGTTAATAACATAGAAACTATAACAAAATAGTAACGTAAAAAATATAGTATACCAAAATATTTTGCAGCACAAACAAATGAGACATGTTTGGGGAGACTTTGACATAGTTGGGGACTGTTTATGAATAATAACACGTTAATTACATGTTAATAACATAGAAACTATAACAAAATAGTAACGTAAAAAATATAGTAGACCAAAATATTTTGCAGCACAAACAAATGAGACACGTTTGGGGAGACTTTGACATAGTTGGGGACTGTTTATGAATAATAACATGTTAATTACATGTTAATAACATAAAAACCGTAAAGCATTAATAACTTAAAAACTATAATAGTTACACCCCCAAAAAATTGCAATAACATAGAAACTAAAAAAAGTTAGTAACGTAGAAAAAATAGTAGACCAAAATATTTTGCAGCACAAACAAATGAGACACGTTTGGGGAGACTTTGACATAGTTGGGGACTGTTTATGAATAATAACACGTTCATTACATGTTAATAACATAGAATCTATAACACGTTAATAACTTAAAAACTATAATTAACCCAAAATATTTTGCAGCACAAACAAATGAGACATGTTTGGGGAGACTTTGACATAGTTGGGGACTGTTTATGAATAATAACACGTTAATTACCTGTTAATAACATAAGAACGTCAATAACTTAATAACTAGACCCCCCCAAAAATTGCAATAAGATAGAAACTATAAAACGTTAGTAACATAAAAAATATAATACACCAAAATATTTTGCAGTACGAGCAGAAGACTTTCTCATTGTTGGGGACTGTTTATGAATAATAACATGTTAATTACATGTTAATAACATAACTATAAAACGTTAATAACAAACTGAAATAGACCAAAATATGTTGCAGCACAAACAAATGAAACATGTTTGGGGGAGACTTTGACATAGTTGGGGACTGTTTATGAATAATAACACGTTAATTACCTGTTAATAACATAAGAACGTCAATAACTTAATAACTAGACCCCCCCAAAAATTGCAATAAGATAGAAACTATAAAACGTTAGTAACATAAAAAATATAATACACCAAAATATTTTGAAGTACGAGCAGATGAGACACGTTTGGGAAGACTTTCTCATTGTTGGGGACTGTTTATGAATAATAACATGTTAATTACATGTTAATAACATTTAAAAAAAAAACATGAAACGTTAACATAAAAACTATATTAGACCAAAATATTTTGCAGCACCAACAAATGAGACACGTTTGGGGAGACTTTGACATAGTTGGGGACTGTTTATGAATAATTACACGTTAATTACCTGTTAATAACATAACAACGTCAATAAGTTAAAAACTATAATAGTTAGACCCCCCAAAAATTGCAAAAACATAGACACTATAAAACATTAGTAACGTAAAAAATATGATGGACAAAATTATTTTGCAGCACAAACAAATGAGACATGTTTGGGGAAACTTTGACATAGTTGGGGACTGTTTATGAATAATAACATGTTAATTACATGTTAATAACATAACTATAAAACGTTAATAACAAACTGAAATAGACCAAAATATGTTGCAGCACAAACAAATGAAACATGTTTGGGGGAGACTTTGACATAGTTGGGGACTGTTTATGAATAATAACATGTTAATTACATGTTAATAACATAGAAACTATAACACGTTAATAACTTAAAAACTATAATTAACCCAAAATATTTTGCAGCACAAACAAATGAGACATGTTTGGGGAGACTTTGACATAGTTGGGGACTGTTAAGGAATAATAACACGTTAATTACATGTTAATAACATAGAAACTATAACAAAATAGTAACGTAAAAAATATAGTAGACCAAAATATTTTGCAGCACAAACAAATGAGACACGTTTGGGGAGACTTTGACATAGTTGGGGATTGTTTATGAATAATAACATGTTAATTACATGTTAATAACATAGAAACTATAACACGTTAATAACTTAAAAACTATAATTAACCCAAAATATTTTGCAGCACAAACAAATGAGACATGTTTGGGGAGACTTTGACATAGTTGGGGACTGTTAAGGAATAATAACACGTTAATTACATGTTAATAACATAGAAACTATAAAAAGTTAGTAACGTAAAAAAAATAGTAGACCAAAATATTTTGCAGCACAAACAAATGAGACACGTTTGGGGAGACTTTGACATAGTTGGGGACTGTTTATGAATAATAACATGTTAATTACATGTTAATAACATAGAAAAAAACATGAATTGTTAACTTAACAACTATAATAGTTAGACCAAAATATTTTGCAGCACAAACAAATGAGACACGTTTGGGGAGACTTTGACATAGTTGGGGACTGTTAAGGAATAATAACACGTTAATTACATGTTAATAACATAGAAACTATAACAAAATAGTAACGTAAAAAATTTAGTAGACCAAAATATTTTGCAGCACAAACAAATGAGACACGTTTGGGGAGACTTTGACATAGTTGGGGACTGTTTATGAATAATAACATGTTAATTACATGTTAATAACATAGAAACTATAACACGTTAATAACTTAAAAACTATAATTAACCCAAAATATTTTGCAGCACAAACAAATGAGACATGTTTGGGGAGACTTTGACATAGTTGGGGACTGTTTATGAATAATAACACGTTAATTACATGTTAATAACATAGAAACTATAACACGTTAATAACTTAAAAACTATAATTAACCCAAAATATTTTGCAGCGCAAACAAATGAGACATGTTTGGGGAGACTTTGACATAGTTGGGGACTGTTAAGGAATAATAACACGTTAATTACATGTTAATAACATAGAAACTATAACAAAATAGTAACGTAAAAAATATAGTAGACCAAAATATTTTGCAGCACAAACAAATGAGACACGTTTGGGGAGACTTTGACATAGTTGGGGACTGTTTATGAATAATAACACGTTAATTACATGTTAATAACATAGAAACTATAACACGTTAATAACTTAAAAACTATAATTAACCCAAAATATTTTGCAGCGCAAACAAATGAGACACGTTTGGGGAGACTTTGACATAGTTGGGGACTGTTAAGGAATAATAACACGTTAATTACATGTTAATAACATAGAAACTATAACAAAATAGTAACGTAAAAAATATAGTAGACCAAAATATTTTGCAGCACAAACAAATGAGACACGTTTGGGGAGACTTTGACATAGTTGGGGACTGTTTATGAATAATAACATGTTAATTACATGTTAATAACATAGAAACTATAACACGTTAATAACTTAAAAACTATAATTAACCCAAAATATTTTGCAGCACAAACAAATGAGACATGTTTGGGGAGACTTTGACATAGTTGGGGACTGTTTATGAATAATAACACGTTAATTACATGTTAATAACATAGAAACTATAACACGTTAATAACTTAAAAACTATAATTAACCCAAAATATTTTGCAGCGCAAACAAATGAGACATGTTTGGGGAGACTTTGACATAGTTGGGGACTGTTTATGAATAATAACACATTAATTACATGTTAATAACATAGAAACTATAACACGTTAATAACTTCAAAACTATAATTAACCCAAAATATTTTGCAGCGCAAACAAATGAGACACGTTTGGGGAGACTTTGACATAGTTGGGGACTGTTAAGGAATAATAACACGTTAATTACATGTTAATAACATAGAAACTATAACAAAATAGTAACCTAAAAAATATAGTAGAACAAAATATTTTGCAGCACAAACAAATGAGACATGTTTAGGGAGACTTTGACATATTTGGGGACTGTTTATGAATAATAACATGTTAATTACATGTTAATAACATAGAAAAAACCATTAATTGTTAACTTAACAACTATAATAGTTAGACCAAAATATTTTGCAGCACAAACAAATGAGACACGTTTGGGGAGACTTTGACATAGTTGGGGACTGTTAAGGAATAATAACACGTTAATTACATGTTAATAACATAGAAACTATAACACGTTAATAACTTAAAAACTATAATTAACCCAAAATATTTTGCAGCGCAAACAAATGAGACACGTTTGGGGAGACTTTGACATAGTTGGGGACTGTTTATGAATAATAACACGTTAATTACATGTTAATAACATAGAAACTATAACAAAATAGTAACGTAAAAAATATAGTAGACCAAAATATTTTGCAGCACAAACAAATGAGACACGTTTGGGGAGACTTTGACATAGTCGGTGACTGTTTATGAATAATAACACATTAATTACATGTTAATAACATAGAAACTATAACACGTTAATAACTTAAAAACTATAATTAACCCAAAATATTTTGCAGCACAAACAAATGAGACATGTTTGGGGAGACTTTGACATAGTTGGGGACTGTTTATGAGTAATAACATGTTAATTACATGTTAATAACATAGAAAAAACCATGAATTGTTAACTTAACAACTATAATAGTTAGACCAAAATATTTTGCAGCACAAACAAATGAGACACGTTTGGGGAGACTTTGACATAGTTGGGGACTGTTTATGAATAATAACACGTCAATTACATGTTAATAACATAGAAACTATAACAAAATAGTAACGTAAAAAATATAGTAGACCAAAATATTTTGCAGCGCAAACAAATGAGACACGTTTGGGGAGACTTTGACATAGTTGGGGACTGTTTATGAATAATAACATGTTAATTACATGTTAATAACATAGAAACTATAACACGTTAATAACTTAAAAACTATAATTAACCCAAAATATTTTGCAGCACAAACAAATGAGACATGTTTGGGGAGACTTTGACATAGTTGGGGACTGTTTATGAATAATAACACGTCAATTACATGTTAATAACATAGAAACTATAACAAAATAGTAACGTAAAAAATATAGTAGACCAAAATATTTTGCAGCGCAAACAAATGAGACATGTTTGGGGAGACTTTGACATAGTTGGGGACTGTTAAGGAATAATAACACGTTAATTACATGTTAATAACATAGAAACTATAACAAAATAGTAACGTAAAAAATATAGTAGACCAAAATATTTTGCAGCACAAACAAATGAGACACGTTTGGGGAGACTTTGACATAGTTGGGGACTGTTTATGAATAATAGCATGTTAATTACATGTTAATAACATAGAAAAAACCATGAATTGTTAACTTAACAACTATAATAGTTAGACCAAAATATTTTGCAGCACAAACAAATGAGACACGTTTGGGGAGACTTTGACATAGTTGGGGACTGTTTATGAATAATAACATGTTAATTACATGTTAATAACAACAACTATAAAACGTTAATAACTTAAAAACTGTAATAGACCAAAAATATTTTGCAGCACAAATAAATGAGACATGTTTGGGGAGACTTTGACATAGTTGAGGACTGTTTATGAATAATAACACATTAATTACATGTTAATAACATAGAAACTATAAAGCATTAATAACTTAAAAACTATAATAGTTACACCCCCAAAAAATTGCAATAACATAGAAACTATAAAAAGTTAGTAACGTAAAAAAAATAGTAGACCAAAATATGTTGCAGCACAAACAAATGAGACACGTTTGGGGAGACTTTGACATAGTTGGGGACTGTTTATGAATAATAACACGTTATTACAGGTTAATAACATAGAAACTATAACACGTTAATAACTTAAAAACTATAATAGACCAAAATATTTTCAGCACAAACTAATGAGACATGTTTGGGGAGACTTTGACATAGTTGGGGACTGTTTATGAATAATAACATGTTAATTACATGTTAATAACAACAACTATAAAACGTTAATAACTTAAAAACTGTAATAGACCAAAAATATTTTGCAGCACAAACAAATGAGACATGTTTGGGGAGACTTTGACATAGTTGGGGACTGTTTATGAATAATAACACGTTAATTACATGTTAATAACATAAAAACCATAAAGCATTAATAACTTAAAAACTATAATAGTTACACCCCCAAAAAATTGCAATAACATAGAAACTATAAAAAGTTAGTAACGTAAAAAAATAGTAGACCAAAATATTTTGCAGCACAAACAAATGAGACACGTTTGGGGAGACTTTGACATAGTTGGGGACTGTTTATGAATAATAACATGTTAATTACATGTTAATAACATAGAAACTATAACAAAATAGTAACGTAAAAAATATAGTAGACCAAAATATTTTGCAGCACAAACAAATGAGACATGTTTAGGGAGACTTTGACATAGTTGGGGACTGTTTATGAATAATAACATGTTAATTACATGTTAATAACGTAGAAAAAAACATGAATTGTTAACTTAACAACTATAATAGTTAGACCAAAATATTTTGCAGCACAAACAAATGAGACACGTTTGGGGAGACTTTGACATAGTTGGGGACTGTTTATGAATAATAACACGTTATTACAGGTTAATAACATAGAAACTATAACACGTTAATAACTTAAAAACTATAATAAACCCAAAATATTTTGCAGCACAAACAAATGAGACATGTTTGGGGAGATTTTGACATAGTTGGGGACTGTTAAGGAATAATAACACGTTAATTACATGTTAATAACATAGAAACTATGAAACGTTAATAACGTAAAAACTACAATAGTTCGACCAAAATATTTTGCAGCACAAACAAATCAGACACGTTTGGGGAGACTTTGACATAAATGGGGACCGTTTATGAATAATAACACATTAATTACATGTTAATAACATAGAAACTATAAAACGTTAGTAACGTAAAAAATATAATAGTTAGACCAAAATATTTTGCAGCACAAACAAATGAGACACGTTTGGGGAGATTTCGACATAGTTGGGCACTGTTTATGAATAATAACACGTTAATTACATGTTAATAACATTAAAAAAAATAGAAAAGTTAACTTAAAAACTATAATAGCTAGACCAAAAAAATATTGCAATACATTAGAAACTATAAAACGTTAGTAACGTAAAAAATATAGTTAGACCAAAATATTTTGCAGCACAAACAAATGAGACACGTTTGGGGAGACTTTGGCATAGTTGGGGACTGTTTATGAATAATAACACGTCAATTACATGTTAATAACATAGAAACTATAAAACGTTAGTAACGTAAAAAATATAATAGTTAGACCAAAATATTTTGCAGCACAAACAAATGAGACACGTTTGGGGAGACTTTGACATAGTTGGGGACCGTTTATGGATAATAACACGTCAATTACATGTTAATAACATAAAAAAACACGAAACTGTAATGGTTAGACCAAATTATTTTTCAGCACAAACAATTGAGACTATTTTGGTTTAATTTGGGCTCAATTTGAAGAGAGTGGGGGCTCGCTAACCTTTTAATTGACCTATAAAATCAACTTTAATTAAGTTTAATAAACGTTAATAACTTAAAAACTGTAATAGTTAGGGCAAAAACAAATGAGACATGTTTGGGGGAGACTTTGACATATATGAATAATAACACATTAATTACATGTTAATAACATAGGGGGAAAAAAAACTGAAACGTTAATAGGTTAAAAACTATAATAGTTAGACCAAAAATGTTTGCAGCACAAATAAATGAGACTATTTAGATTTTTTTTTTTTTTAAAGTATCCAGTAACAAACGTGTCCGCATCATACAACTTACTGTGCCATTTAATGACTTAAAAAAAAGCAAAAAAAAACTGCCATTCCACTCCAACTAAAAGACGGCATAAAACCATTTCACATTGTTGATAATAAATAGGTTAATGTTGTCAATACCTACCATTGTTCTCCGTTTCATTTCATTTAGTTATGGGAGACCGGGCTTCCTGCTCCGCCACTCCCGGTCTGTGGAACGCTCTCCCTGACCACCTGAGGGCACCACAGACTGTGGATGCTTTTAAAAAAGGCTTAAAAACCCTTCTTTTTTAAAAAGCCTTTTTTTTTTTTTTTTTTTAGATATATGCATACTAGTTTTAGCTATTTGGCTGTTCTAGTTTTTATTGAATTTAATTTTTTATTATCTTTTTATTTTTATTTTTTTAATACACTGTAGCACTTTGAGTTTGTTTACTCAATGTAAAGTGCTTTTTACAAATAAAATCTATTATTATTATTATTATTAGTCTTTTCACTACAAAATAATACAAATATGCACGGTGATTGATTGATTGATTGATTGATTGAAACTTTTATTAGTAGATTGCACAGTACAGTACATATTCCGTACAATTGACCACTAAATGGTAACACCCCAATAAGTTTTTCAACTTGTTTAAGTTGGGGTCCACGTTAATCAACTCATGGTAAATCTGTGCTGATATCGTATCGAATCGATGGATATCGGCCAATACTCAATATGGGACGGCCCTAAACAGGATTGAACCAACATGATGTGTTTGATTTCAGGTTTTTGAAATAACAAATGAGTTGTTTTCATTGAGGTTCATGAAAGACAACGATATCATCTGTCACAACTGTGGCCGATACTTGGTTCTCGTCAGTCCTAATTATAAGCAATTAAAAACACCTGTGGTATTTTAGGCTTCATCATGAAGTTGCCGGTCTTTGGTGCGCCGCCTGACACCATCTGCTACGAGGACAGCGTCTACTGGGAAGTAAGTGTTTCTCTTTGGAATCAAGCTCCATGTTGGAGTTGTCCCAACTTCAATCATAAACCATAAACCTGACTAGGGTTGTACGGTATAGTACCGCCATACTAATGAACCATATTCTGTGCTATACCGCCTCCAAAAAGTACCGGTGGATCGACACCTAACATCCACTGTAAAGATACCAAGTACAGGCGCGTATCTAGTCGATACTACTATGATTACGTCAATATTTTTAGGCATCACAACATCTTCTTTCGTTTTAAAAAAAATGCATATTATGTTTGTAAACTCAGGAAATATGTCCCTGGACACATGAGGACTTTGAATATGACCAATGTATGATCCTGTAACTACTCGGTATCGGATCGATACCCAAATTTGTGGTATCATCCAGAACTAATGTAAAGTATCAAACAACAGAAGAATAAGTGATTATTACATTTTAACAGAAGTGTAGATAGAACATGTTCAAAGAGAAAGTAAACAGATATTAACAGTAAATGAACACTGTGGGGGGGGCGTGGCCTGCGGACCTGCAGCGAAGCGGGGTGTGCCAGGACCGGTTTCGAGATTAGCGACAGGTGCGTACATGGCACACCTGGGCTGGCTTATATTAATTGGTGGTCTGAAGAACCCGGAAGAGCAAGTCTTTCACAAACACGTAGATTAATAATACATTTTCTACCGCTTGTCCTTAATAATGTTGACAAAATAATAGGTGTATAAATGACACAATATGTTACTGCATATGTCAGCAGACTAAATTAGGAGCCTTTGTTTGTTTACTTACTACTAAAAGACAAGTTGTCTTGTATGTTCACTATTTTATTTAAGGACAAACTTGCAATAATAACAATATGTTTAATGTACACTAATATTTTTTGTTAAAATAAAGCCAATAATTAAATTTGTTGTGGTCCCCTTTATTTTGAAAAGTACCGAAAAGAACCGAAACATATTTTGGTACCGATATCGGTACAAAAAAGACTATTGGTATCAGGACATTAGTAGACTATACCACCTGTTTTTGGAGAAAGTGAGCAGATATTAACAGTAAATGAACAAGTAGATTAATAACTCATTTTCTACCGCTTGTCCTTAATAATGTTGACAAAATAATAGGTGTATAAATGACACAATATGTTACTGCATATGTCAGCAGACTAAATTAGGAGCCTTTGTTTGTTTACTTACTACTAAAAGACAAGTTGTCTTGTATGTTCACTATTTTATTTAAGGACAAACTTGCAATAATATACATATGTTTAATGTACACTAATATTTTTTGTTAAAATAAAGCCAATAATTAAATTTGTTGTGGTCCCCTTTATTTTGAAAAGTACCGAAAAGTATCGAAATATATTTTGGTACCGATATCGGTACAAAAAAGACTATTGGTATCAGGACATTAGTAGGCTATACCACTTGTTTTTGGAGAAAGTAAGCAGATATTAACAGTAAATGAACAAGTAAGTTAATAATCCATTTTCTACCGCTTGTCCTTAATAATGTTGACAAAATAATAGGTGTATAAATGACACAATATGTTACTGCATATGTCAGCAGACTAAATTAGGAGTCTTTGTTTGTTTACTTACTACTAAAAGACAAGTTGTCTTGTATGTTCACTATTTTATTTAAGGAAAAACTTGCAGTAAGAAACATAAGTTTAATAAACCCTAAGATTTTTTTGTTAAAATAAAGCCAATAATGCCATTTTTTTTTGTGGTCCCCTTTATTTAGAAAAGTACCAAAAAGTATCAAAATACATTTTGGTAACAATATCGTTACTATCAGGACAACAGTAGACTATACCACTTGTTTTTGGAGAAAGTACGCATATATTATATAATAAAGCCAATAATGCCATTTTTTTGTGGTGCCCTTTATTTACAAAAGTACCGAAAACTACTGAAAAGTATGGATATATATTTTGGTACCGATATCGGGCCAAAAAAAAATATAGGTATCGGGACAGCAGTAGACTATACCAGTTTTTTTCAACCACTGTGCCGTGGGAGATTATGTCATTTCATCTATTTGGGTTAAAAATATTTTTTGCAAAGCAGTAATTATAATCTGCAAATGATGTGTTGTTGTTGAGTGTCGATGCTGTCTAGAGCTCGGCAGAGTAACCGTGTAATACTCTTCCATATCAGTAGGTGGCAGCAGGTAGCTAATTGCTTTGTAGATGTCGGAAGCAGCGGAAGGCAGGGTGCAGGTAAAAAGGTATCTAACGCTTAAACCAAAAATACACAAAAGGTGAGTGCCCTTAAGAAAAGGCATTGAAGCTTAGGGAAGGCTACGCAGAACGAAACTAAAACTGAACTGGCTGCAAAGTAAACAAAAACAGAATGCTGGACGACAGCAAAGACTTACTGTGGAGCAAAGACGGCGTCCACAAAGTACATCCCGAACACGACATGACAATCAACAGTGTCCCCGCAAAGAAGGATAAAAACAACTGAAATATTCTTGATTGCTAAAACAAAGTAGAAATATCGCTCAAAGGAAGACATAAAACTGCGACAGGAAAATACCAAAAAAAAGAGAAAAAGCCACCAAAATAGGAGCGCAAGACAAGAACTAAAACACTACACACAGGAAAACAGCAAAAAACTCCAAATAAGTCAGGGTGTGATGTGACAGGTGGTGACAGTACACCTACTTTGAGACAAGAGCTATAGTGATGCATGCTTGGTTGTGGTTTAAAGTCATATCCAACAATTGCGACAACGACTTTTTATTGTCGACTGAGTTGCGTTTTTTAATGATGTCTGCTGGTGGTGTGCCGCCACATTTTTTCAAGCAAAAAAGGCTCAAAAAAGGCTAAAAAAAAGGTTAAAAAACACTGCACTATACCACTTCATTTAGGTTCTACACGTTAGTATGAGTAAGCATGCGTTGAGTAATTATGGCCACCAGAGGGCAGTGCGGCATTAAAAATGAAAGGTGCGCAGTACCACTAAATGGCCAGCAGATGACGCACACCTCCACAGCGTGACGGCAACACGCATGTGGACTTTTAAAGATGATAGTTTAAAAAAAAAAAACAACAACAACAACAGTCAGGATGCCATCACCAATTACCCACAATGCACCACATTTCTTGTTGTATTCACTACTGTTTGTCCTCAAGGTGCCCGGGGACGAGGAGGGTCACGACGACCAGCTGACCACGGTGGTCTCTGCTGAGTGCGAGAAACTCAACGGTTAGACGGACACGCGCGCATGCGCACGCACCTGGATACGTCTTGGCGTAGGTTGCGCAGGTACATCTGCATGTCCCGCCCCCCCCCCCCAAAAAGGACACTAGTACAGGTTTTTACCACTAGAGGGCGACGTGCTGCCGGCTTGCCGAGCGGTCGTGACTGTTTGATGACGTCAGCTGGCTGCCAGCCTCACACCAAAGACTCTTCTAGAAGTTAAAGTTACACACTAACATCTCTAAAAAACCTTTTAAAGGTCCTACTGTTTTATTTTGTATTATCACTTACTGTAGGTCAGGGGTTTTCTCTTTTTATCAGTCCTATTAAAATGTATGACTTCTCATTTAATCAGCCCTAATTGTTTCATATTTTGTATACTTTTTTTTTTTTAGGCTCAACAATGTGTTGCTTTTTTCCAAAAATAAACGGTCTAAGCGTGTGACAGCTGAATCATATTTAATAGCGCGCATTGAGAATGAGTACGTATGCAAATATATTGGGTGTCCAAACTTTTTGACTATATATATATATATATATATATATATATATATATATATATATATATATATATATATATATATATATATATATATATATATATATATCCATCCATCCATCCATTTTCTACCGCTTATTCAACAGACATTATATATATATATTTTATTACAATTATTGTTTTTGCATCAAGACCATATATAGCATCAACTTATATGACCCTATGCAAACAACCTTCCCTAGTCATTATACAAAAAAAATCAAACCAATATATATATATATATATATATATATATATATATATATATATATATATATATATATATATATATATATATATATATATATATATATATATATATATATATATATATATGTATATATATATGTATATATGTATATATATATGTATATATATATATATATATATACACACACACACACACATATGTATATATATGTATACATATATATATGTATATATATATATATATGTATGTATGTATGTATGTATGTATGTATGTATGTATGTATATATATATATATGTATATATATATGTATATATATATGTATGTATGTATGTATGTATATATGTGTATATATATATATATATATATATATATATATAATGTATACATATATATATGTATATATATATAATATATATATATATATGTACACACATATATATATATATATATATATATATATATATATATATACACATATATATATATATATATATATATATATAGTCATTATGCAAAAAAAATCAAACCAACACAAAGTGTCAACAGACATATATATATATTTTATTAAAAAATGTTTTTGTTGCATCAAGACCATATATAGCATCATCTTATATGACCCTATGCAAACAACCTTCCCTAGTTATTATACAAAAAATCAAACCAATGTATATATATATATATATATATATGTATACATATATATATATATATATATATATATATATATATATATATATATATATATATATATATATATATATATATATATATATATATATATATATATATATATATATATATATACATATATATATATATATATATGTATATATGTATA
>NC_084741.1:17200895-17238395 GCF_033978785.1 Entelurus aequoreus | reverse complement strand
ACCAATTTAATTATACATAGCATTTTCTGTTTTCTTAAATTACTTTCAAATGCATGTAAAATCACAGTAATTATCTTTCATGTGTAGCTTGTTATATAAAAGTCTATGTCCCTACTAACAATCTAACTGTAGAATAAAGGTATTTTTCTGCAGAACTGTTTGCATCGTCACTTTATTAAAGGTGGTTGATCTTAATAATTTTGTAAAAATCTGTAAAATTACGAAATTTTTCCGCAAAACGTTGCATGAAAATTTCAGTAAATATAATATTTTTGATCATTATTTGGTTTGCAATGTTTTACTTTAATTTCATGGTTTTCATTTGGCAGCCGTAGCTGCCAGTAGATGACCGTTTTTTTACAGAATTTGTTTTTACAGTGTACTGTGTATGTATTTATATATGTATATATACTGTAAATATGTATATATGTGTATCTTTATACATGTATATAAATGTTTATATATATATATATATATATATATATATATATATATATATAAAAATGTGTGTGTGTGTGTGTGTGTGTGTGTGTTAGGGACCCCTGATGTAGATAATGTAGTGTTGATCACCCCTTATATCAACGCCCCTTTTAGTCGCCACCCCCCCAACTCCCCATAACCGCCACCCCGCCCCCGGGCGACCCTCCACAGACCCCCCCTCACCGGCTCGGTGATGGTAGGACGGTACGTGAACAGGCGCCGCAGTCTTTTCCCATGAAGCAGGAGACAGGTGGTCAGCTGTTTGCTGAATAGCCGCCGCCACTGAAGAGCGCCATTGAGCCTCATAGTGCTAATTAACGTGCCGCCTAAAATAATTGTGATTATGCTAATTGTCAAGAGTGTTAAAGCCCCCGCCCACAAACACAGGAAGGTGCCATGATAATTGGCTGGCTGAAAATATGTTGACTAATGGTTGCTAAGATATATTTCTTTAGAATGATACACGCAACTCAAAAGAATGATTACAAATCCTTTTAATCCATCACATTCTCTTTTTTTTTTTACACTATTTTATGCAGGCACCGTGCGATACTGATATCAAGCGATACCAATACACGCGGCAGCTTTTCTCTCCGCGCTAACAGTGATACAGTAAAAACAATAAACCGGTATTGGTGACGAGTTTCTTCCGGTATCGCTGAATAAACGCCGCGTGGGACTCTTCCTGAGGCGTGATATCGGATTAGACGTATCGGTGGAATACACCCGAGTCCCCCCTTGGATAAGAAAAACTTTTGTTTGGTGTTGCTTCCTTATTTGTCATTATTCAAAGCTGGTTTTAAATGTGTAGCAGTGGCAGCTGAACTGAATGTGTCATAATAACGATAGTATAAAAAAATACAGATAGCAGTATCGGTAGTCCAGAATTTACAGACCTAATTAAGAACCGGTACCAAAAAATACCGGTACTCGGTATGCATCCCTACAAATTACACACCAGCTGTTTGATTGTAACGCGCATCTAAGTTGCAGTTTTCACGATCAAATTTGGAGGTGTCTAGATTGCCATGTAAAATCTCTAATGCTAATGAGAAGCAGGTATATGGAATATACAATGTAAGTTAGCATTGAGCTAGTGCATTTTGAAAAGTGAAGATTTGCTTTTAGATGCTTTCTATCAGGCATGGAAAACGACAACATAAATTACAACATAAAATCTAATTTTAATGTAACAATTAACAATCCTACAAAGAGTTTGTTCTGTAAGTATCGTACTTATTACTAGGGATGTATATCGTTAACTGACGCAGCGTGCGTGACTTTGAGGTACTTTTGAGGAGAAAATATTGTTGTGTTACCAACGTTTGTGTGGTGTTGCTTCCTTATTTGTCATTACTCAAAGATAGTTTTAATGTGTAGCACTGGCAGCTGAACTGAATGTGTCATAATAACGATAGTTAGCTGGATCAAAAAATACAGATAGCAGTATCGTTAGTCCAGAATTTCCAGACCTAATTAAGAACCAGTATCAAAAAATACCGGTACTCGGTATACATCCGTACAAATTACACACCAGCTGTTTAATTGTAACGCCCATCTTAGTTGCAGTTTTCATGATCAAATTTGGAGGTGTCTAGATTGCCATGTAAAATCGCTAATGCTAATGAGTAGCAGGTATATGGAATATACAATGTAAGTTAGCATTGAGCTAGTGCATTTTGAAAAGTGAAGGTTTACTTTTAGATGCTTTCTATCAGGCATGGGAAATGACAACATAAATTACAACATACAATCTAATTTTAATGTAACAATTAACAGTCCTACAAAGTGTTTGTTCTGTAAGTATCGTACTTATTACTGGGGATGCATATCGTTAACTGACACAGCGTGCGTGACTTTGAGGTACTTTTGAGGAGAAAATATTGTTGTGTTACCAACTTTTGTGTGGTGTTGCTTCCTTATTTGTCATTATTCAAAGCTAGTTTTAATGTGTAGCAGTGGCAGCTGAACTGAATGTGTCATAATAACGATAGTTAGCTGCATCAAAAAATACAGATAGCAGTATCGGTAGTCCAGAATTTCCAGACCGAATTAGGAACCGGTACCAAAAAATACCGGTACTCGGTATACATACTAATTACACACCAGCTGTTTGATTGTAATGTGCATCTTAGTTGCAGTTTTCATGATCAAATTTGGAGGTGTCTAGATTGCCATGTAAAATCACTAATGCTAAAGAGTAGCAGGTACATGGAATATACAATGTAAGTTAGCATTGAGCTAGTGCATTTTGAAAAGTGAAGGCTCAAACACTGATGACATCTATTAAACAGACAAGAAGCAAGGAATTAATCAGAGACAGAATTCAATTCAGCTCATTGAGTTTTGTGATAACTTAGATACAATTATTCTGACAGTTACAAACTTTTGTGTGGTGTTGCTTCCTTATTTGTCATTAGTCAAAGCTAGTTTTAATGTGTAGCAGTGGCAGCTGAACTGAATGTGTCATAATAACGATAGTTAGCTGGATTAAAAAATACAGATAGCAGTATCGTTGTCCAGAATTTCCAGACCTAATTAGGAACCGGTACCAAAAAATACCAGTACCGGTGTTTAGATTGCCATGTAAAATAGCTAATGAGTAGCAGGTATATGGAATATACAATGTAAGTTAGCATTGAGCTAGTGCATTTTGAAAAGTGAAGGCTTACTTTTAGATGCTTTCTATCAGGCATGCAGGCTTTGTTGGCATGGAAAATTACAGTATTAGCTACACTGGAAAAAATGTCCCTCTTGAAAAAAACAAAAAAAAATTATAAAATAAAAGTAATATTTGCTTGTAAAAAGCAAAAAAAAAATCTGCCAATGGAACAATACAAAATTGTCTTGATAAGATTTCTTAAAATAAGACATTATATTTATGCTTTAAAAACTTAAAAGTGATCTTGAACTTATCAATTAAAACTTATTATTATATACTTACTAGTAGTGTGAAGTTTTTCGTCTTTTTAATAAGTTTGTAGTATTTTTTTCCTTACAAGATCTACTGCCAAAAAATACTATTCAGGGGATTGTGATTCGTATTAATGTTGTTTAGAAATTTTGACTATAGTAACACATATTTGTTGAGATTGTGAGTTTTTCCAGTTTAAAAGCAGTCCACCACCAACACGACTGTTTGCCCGCCAAGTGTTTGAGCCGGTGCCGAGTCTACAACCATACGTGACATCACATGCAACAAAGGTATCAAAATGTTGTACTGTTAGGGAGGGGTGGGAATCTTTGGGCACCGAATGATTCGATCCGATTTCCTGGGGTGACGATTCGACTCACAATCGATTCTCGATTCAAACCGATTCTCCGCAATGTTTTATATGGCACAAGAATTATAATGAAACTTTTTTCAAAACAGGTTACTGGTTAGGAAAGCTCCTCTTGGTTGCATAGACATGGCCTAAAAACATATTTTGAAAATAAATAAAAAATAAATAAATAATAATGTTATGGTTAAAAAGATTATAATAATTAGAATTAAAAAAATAAAAATTCTTAATAATAATAATTTAAAAAATTCTCTAAAATTATTATTTTTTTCTCCAAGAATTGAAATGGATTTTGGAAAAATAATGACTCGATCCAGAATCGGGATGAATAATAATCAGAAAAAAATACAGGACGGCCGTGTAACAATATCAAATGTCTTAGAGAAGTTTCTTAAGCGCAACAATTAATTTAATTTAGTGTATTTAATAAAACATATTAATTGTTAGTTATTAATTAGTTAGAATGTATTTACTTTTGCACTGCATAATTGTATGTATATATATATTTTTCCATCAGTTTTTAATGAGCCCCTTCTTTTTCAGTATATATGATAAGTATTTATTTTTGTAATCAGCCTGACCTAAGCTTTGATGATCATCTTTGTGATTAACACATGCTTTCATATCATTTGTTCAACTGCAAGTCGGTTGGATATAATTATTGAATATGATTAAAATTAAGAACAAGATTATTAATTTAGTGTTGATATTTGAGTGGATAAAATACACACACACACACATATATATGTGCTTATATGCATATATGTATATATGTGTATATGTATATATGTGTGTGTGTGTGGATATATATATATATACACACACACACACACACACACACACACACACACACACACACACATACTTTTATATATACATATACACATATATACATATTATTATATATACATATACATATGTATGTATGTGTATATGTATATATATGTATATATGTGTGTGTGTGTGTATATATATATATATATATACATACATATACACACACATATATACACATATATACATATATATGTATATATGTATATATGTGTATATGTATGTATTTATATATGTATATATGTGGGTGTGTATATATATATATATATATATATATATATATATATATATATATATATATATATATATATGTGGGTGTGTATATATATATATATATATATATATATATATATATATATATATATATACATATATACACTCCCACATATATACATATATACATATATACACACATATATATATATAGGTGTTCATATTATATTAATATAAATAATAATATTTATATATTATATTACATATTATATATATTATATTATATATATAATAATCATTAATATAGGTGGATATTAGGAGTATATGTAAGTTCGACTCCTACCTCCTCAAAGTTTTGTAATCAACCAGTAATATAAAGCCGCTTAAATGCGCCAAACATTGATAAGTGTGGAGAGTGTTTAAAATTTTTCCTATAATGCATTGTAATGGATTTAAATCGGCGTACTTCTGAATTTTTTTTATGGCGCCTGCACTTTTTTTTTTTTACAATATCCACAAATTGTATTGAATGTTTTGTGTGACCATGTCTTTTAGCCTTTTGCGTTGGTTCGATTATTTTTTTTTTTTTTGCACCATGACTAGGGAAGGTTGTTTGCATTGGGTAATACCACAAATTGGCGACAAAACAGCAGCATGTAGTTTGGGTTTTAAAAACCGAGTAGAAATTAGTCCTTAGTAAAATAACGACGTCACGCGGGCCAAATTGAAAACTCTAGGCCTTTGTCCTCCAGTGATAATGCTACCTGTGTCATCAACATGTATTAAAAGCTCTATCGCCAGACATATTGATATCATTTAGATGGATGTGTTACATCTGCGCAGTATCCCACAACCCCAGTCGCGAGTGGGACCAGGACGGTGTCATCAAGTGTTTCTTTCTCACAGTCGGCAGATTATTCCCCGAACAAAAGCGGACACGTCAGCAGAGCAGCGGCGTGCTGGGAGGCCGCGAGCCGCCACCGCGGGCCGAGCGTGCAGGGGTGGTGTCGTGAGAGAGCAGGGGTGCAGGGGGCCCCACCACAAAAAACGCAGGAAGTTGTCGAGCTGGAGAGGTTTTCAGCCACTTGACTGAGAGGGGAAATTGTCTCCAGTGCGCACGAGTGCTCCAAAGTGCTTCACTCGGCGAGAAACGGCGAGGCGCGTGAAAGGCGAATCAACAAAAGCAGCGACGCCCACGAAGTGTCCCCCCACCCCCCGTGCTCCGTTGTGGGGACCCCCCACAAAAGGCCCCGTGAAGGTGTCTGCAAACACAATAAATACGCACATTATTCAAATGAAAAAAAAAAATCTGCATTTTCATTCTAATGGCGTGACTGAGTCATAACAGCTACGGCGAGCGTTGCTAACCCCTGAGCTAAAAGTTATCCTCTTCACTCCCAAAGCTGCTAATTGTAGCCATTAATCCTGACTTTCTCATTTCAATAAAAAAAATATATATTTTCCATATTCAAGTGTTTTATATATTGATCTCCTGGGTTGATATTACTGATCAATTTGAATGTATTGTTATTTATTGTGTTTATTTAATTTTATTTTCAGTATCAAGTGGTTTAACTTCTCAAGGCCCAAGCTGTTTGTTTACATGTTTGTTTTTATTTTTCTTTGCTATTTGGGCTTATTGGACCCTAATTAGAACAAAAACTAAAAATCATCTTTTGATATGATGTACTTAGTCCATAAGTACACAAACGTGTACTTCATGTGGAATGACATGCTAATTTTTATTTTTACACTTTTTTCCCCCCAAATTCCATTGTATGTTATACTCTTCTGACACCACCAGATGGCAGTATAAGTGTCCACATAAGTGGCCATAAGACTCCAATTCAGTAGTGTACACAATTTTGGAAATAAGAGCTAAAAGGTGCTGTCCACGCATGTGGCCACTAAGCCTTTAGAGGTTAAGTCAGTCAAAAATCTGTTCATATTTTAAGTGGGGCGTTATTATTATTTTTCAATTTTAATGCAAATTGTTGCACTTTAAAAATGTTCTGTTACAAACAAAACATGTTAATAAAGTTACCCTAACCCTCTATGGCCACATGCGGCTCTTTAGTGCCGCCCTAGTGGCTCCCTGGAGCCATTTTTAAAAAAAGGATTGAAAATGGAAAAAGATGGGGGGGACATGCAAAAAAAACCGCAACAGTTTGTTTACATGTAAAATCTTCCACTCCTTTGTCACATTTTCTCCACCAAACGTTTTATACTGTGTGTGAATGCACAAAGGTGAGCTTTGTTGATGTTATTGACTCATGTTGGAGTGCTAATCAGGCTTATTTGGTCAGTGCATGGCCGCAAGCTAATCGATGCTAACATGCTATTTAGGCTAGCTGTATGTACATATTGCATCATTATGCCTCGTTTGTATATTTGAGCTCATTTAATATCCTTTACTTTTATCCATCCATCCATCCATTTTCTACCACTTGTCCCTTGCAGGGTCCTCTTTGTATATAATTTAGTTTTACTTGTCTCATGACACATTATTTGTATGTAATATTGGCTGCATTTCAGAAAGTTGTTTGTGTGCCATGTTGTTCCAGACCACAGCAAATATTACCAAGCTTGCCAAAGATTGTAATAAATCTATTAAAAGAAGAATTTATTACAAGATGTATTACAGCCTGTCGTTTCCTTTAACTTGGACACACACATCTATACATTTGGTCATGAAGGATTTACCTCACCTTTTGAGTAGCCTCTGATTTACTAATGGTTTCTAATGTTGTAAAAATGTGTAGAATAAATATTACATTTCAACATTTCTGTCAACGAAGATTTGCTTCAGTAGCCTGCGACACATAGTCATTTTGATAGTAGGCTTTTATAGCTAATATAGACACTTACATCATGTGTGGCCTTCATTATAACACTTATGTAAGACTTTTAAAGTAATTTTGATAGTAGGCTATTATAGCTAATATAGACACTTACATCATGTGTGGCCTTCATTACAACACTTATATTAGGCTTAAAGTAATTTTGATAGTAGGCTAATATAGCTAATATAGACACTTATATCATGTTTGGCCTTCATTATAAGACTTTTAAAGTCATTTTGATAGTAGGCTAATACAGCTAATACAGACACTTACATCATGTGTTGCCTTCATTATAACACTTATGTAATACTTTTAAAGTAATTTTGATAGTAGGCTAATATAGCTAATATAAACACGTAGATCATGTGTTGCCTTCATTATAAGACTTATATAAGACTTTTAAAGTCATTTTGATAGTAGGCTAATAAAGCTAATATAGACACTTACATCATGTGTGGCCTTCATTATAACACTTATGTAATACTTTTAAAGTAATTTTAATAGTAGGCTAATATAGCTAATATAGACACTTACATCATGTGTTGCCTTCGTTATAAGACTTATATAAGACTTTCAAAGTCATTTTGATAGTAGGCTAATATAGCTAATATGGACACTTACATCATGTGTTGCCTTCATTATAACACTTACATAAGACTTTTCAAGTCATTTTGATAGAAGGCTGTTATAGCTAATATAGACACATCATGTTTTGCCTTCATTATAACACTTATATAAGACTTTTAAAGTAATTTTGATAGTAGGTTAATATATAATAATATAGACACTTACATCATGTGTGGCCTTCATTATAAGACTTTTAAAGTCATTTTGATAGTAGGCTAATATAGCTAATATAGACACTTACATCATGTGTTGCCTTCATAATAAGACTTATATAAGACTTTTAAAGTAATTTTGATAGTAGGCTATTATAGCTAATATAGACACTTGCATCATGTGTTGCCTTCATTATAACACTTACAAAATACTTTTAAAGTCATTTTGACAGTAGGCTAATATAGCTAATATAGACACTTGCATCATGTGTTGCCTTCATTATAACACTTATATACGGATTTTAATTTGTTTAAGGTTCCAAACAGATTTGTTTTTTGTATTTTTGGTCCAATATGGCTCTATAAACATTTTGGGATGCCTACCCCTGTCCTAACCCTTCAAACCAGGGTTGCTCTTGTATGCAGTACTCCCGCCACCCCGCGGGGAGCAACAGTGAAGCATATGTGTCACAATGAAGCAGCAGTGAGGCGAGTAGAAGAAGTCTACTCATTCAACCCTGGAAAGAAATCTAAATAAATGTCAAAAATCGGACATTTTTTAAAAAGCGACTGGACAACAAAGTGTGAATGTACTTCCCCGAGCCAGTGCTCGAGTCATTGTTTCCTGGCGGACATTTTAAGCGACGGACACATTGATCCAGACAA
This sequence comes from Entelurus aequoreus, assembly GCF_033978785.1. Lineage (NCBI taxonomy): Eukaryota > Metazoa > Chordata > Actinopteri > Syngnathiformes > Syngnathidae > Entelurus > Entelurus aequoreus. Next base: position 17,229,296 of record NC_084741.1, on the reverse strand, counting down.
GCAGCAACAATGGTAGACATCCCAGCGTGTGAGATTCATCACCAAACTCGGACAAACATTTGTAAGTACATATTGCGCATACATATATTTATTTTTTATATATTTATGAAATTGCTGACCTTGTGATGTCTTTTTTATCGTGGTCGTGTTGTTTTTTTTGTTTGAGAGTACCGATCAAACCTGGTTTAATACATGTAGTGCTAACTTTGACCAGCAGAGGGCGACAACGCCAATAGTGATAACTCACATACAAAGTATAGTGTGTGAATGTTGTTGTAATTTCTATATGTAGTTTATTGTGTAAATATATGAACAATAAACCTATTTTATTCGTGTAAAATACACAATGCACAATATTAATGTAAAATATACATTGGCAGTATACTTTTATTTTAATTTTATGTTTATATTTTCAGTCTTACAAACCTAAATGAAGAAGTGTAGAGAAATACCAATAAGGAAGGAAAATAATTCTAAAGAAGGAACATCCATCCTCAACAATAACTGGAGCTTCTCTTTCTTCACGCTGTTAACTAGCTGCACATGCTGGAAATGAGTAGCGAGGGCAGAATAATTAATTTCTTGACAACGCAGTGTCAATTATGTAAACGCATTCAAAAAGAAATATAACCTGCAGAGGCACTTTCTGACGAAACGATGTCTGGCCCCTGAGCCCTTGGACTCTTGAAACTGTGGCCCTCTTCAGTATGTAGTTGAATAGCCCTGCACTAGGTTAAAAATGTAACTTAGATATTGGGTTTCACAATGTAAAGCGCTTTGAGTCACTTGAGAAAAGCGCTATATAAATACAATTCACTTCACTTCACTTATGCAGTTACACAATTTTATTATTATTATTCTATTTAGGGATGTCTGATTGCCGATAAATGCTTTAAAATGTAATATCGGAAATTGTCGGTATCGTTTTTTTTATTATCGGTATCGGTATCGTATTTTTTTTAATTTTTTTTTTAAATCAACATAAAAAACACAAGATACTGTCGTAGAATTTCTGACCTTTTGACCTATATTTCATGTATGTCAAGAATGTATGCTCATTTTGATTTCTCTTCTATTCTGTGGGACAAAAGTGAATTTTAAGTCATGCCAACCTGTCTACAGAATGTGTTGACTGTCTAAAGGATTCGAGTTGTTATGGAACAGATAGGGAAAACAAAAAAGACATTGACGCACTAACAAGAGAGATAAGAAAGGGATAAAGTCAAACGAAGAGAGTGTTTTGGTAGCGATTATTCCATGCTGTCGGGCGCGCCCGGGGTAAAACTTTCTGTGTGCTCGACAACTCATCCCAACCATTGTACCATTTGATTATGAGTAAAATAAAACTCTTGTGTTAAATCTACTTTGGTTCTCATTGACAACCTGGACTTTCCACTACAATACACTTACAATTAGTGCACCAACCCAAAAAACCTCCCTCCCCCATTTACACTCATTCACACAAAAGGGTTGTTTCTTTCTGTTATAAATATTCTGGTTCCTACATTATATATCAATATATATCAATACAGTCTGCAAGGGATACAGTCCGTAAGCACACATGATTGTGCGTGCTGCTGGTCCACTAATAGTACTAACATTTAACAGTTAATTTGACTCATTTTCATTAATTACTAGTTTCTATGTAACTGTTTTTATATTGTTTTACTTTCTTTTTTATTCAAGAAAATGGTTTTAATTTATTTATCTTATTTTATTATTATTTTTAAAAAGGACCTTATCTTCACCATACCTGGTTGTCCAAATTAGGCATAATAATGTGTTAATTCCACGACTGTATATATCATATCGGTTGATATCGGTATCGGTAATTAAGAGTTGGACAATATCGGAATATCGGATATCGGCGAAAAGCCATTATCGGACATCCCTAATTCTATTCTTACAGTGAGGAAAAACAACAGTAAAAATGTAAGATAAAGGAGCTAAAAAATCAGAATGTAATGAGAAAAAGCTGAAATGTTCTAACTATTAATAATAATAATGTACTGAGTCACCTACAACACAAAGCTGACACTATAGTGTGCATTTAAATATATACAATATCTATTTTTAGCATTTTAGTAAGTCATTATTTTGTCTTAGTAAGTCGTTATTTTGTCATTATTTTGACTTAGTAAATTACTAAGTCAAAACATTCACTTACCAAGGCGTAATAATGACACACTTAGTATCTCAGGTAAGTAGGACTGTAGGTAAGTAGGACTGTTTTGTGTTTTTTGTTTTTACTTTATGGGAAGAATATCCAGATATATATCGCCATTCAGCAAATGGAAAACACAACCAAAAATTGTAGGCTTCTTCACGCGACGAAGCCGGCCTACTTCACCACAGTCTGTAGTCTATTGCCCCCCCAGGCTGTGGTGGCAGCGATGAGGTGGAGACGTGATGACGACAGGCCGAGTTCCACGGGTCCTTACACCACCTTACCTAACTAATTGTCTGGGGGAAACACTGAGTAGGAAGACTGGTAAAAGTTTGGCTTTAAAATGATCCTGTGTAGAAAAAACTTGCACAGGAGTCACATAGTGATAGTTATATGTATTTGCTCATATTAATTGCCAACTTTCAACATATCAACTCAGTTCGGAGGGTAAAATGGCTGAGTTGTCATCAATGTCTGTGATTGCTGAGCGGCCAATAAGAAGCAGTGTTGCTCGGCTCTCATTTGGCGTGGTATTGCATTGTGGCGTTGGATTGGGTCCTCTTCCCTGATCCTGACAGATCTCACCTTAGGAGCTAGGATACTTCAGGATTAGCTTTAATCTTTACTAGGATCTACTCTCCGCTTTTAGGGCGAATTCTAAGCAAACATCATGATTCTAAGAACGTCCTTAGAATTTGCACTAAGAATCTTCAGTAATACGGCCCCTGGTCCGCCGGGGAAACCTGCTCCGCTGTCACTTCCGTTGTGTCCGTCACTTCCTCTGTAGCTTAAAGTTGTGTTGTGTCGTTTGTATTTGTTGTGGCTTTTGCAATTGTGCTGTAGCTGAAAGTTGTTGTGTTGTAATTTATGGTATTTTCTTATCGCGTTTGCGTTTGTTGTGAACTTTCTGGGCCATTGTCCCAGCAAGCACAAGACATTGATACGACGTTGATTACACGCACGTGTCCTTTAAAACTCACTTTGAAACGACGTTGCAAAATAGTTGTATTTGTAAATTGAGACAACGTTGATGTCCAACGTTGGATCCTCGTTGTTGGTTGGGAATCAAATCGACTTCACAACCTGACATTGAATAAACGTTGTCAAAAAGTATGTTGTTTCAATGTTGTATCTGTGTTGTAGAATTTAGGTTGGGAAATGACCAAATTCCATTGGTCAAATCAACGTCAGAACCCGACATTGATTAAACGTTGCAAAAAGTATGTTGTTTCAACGTTGTATTTGTGATCTAGAATATTGCTTGGGAAATGACCAAATTTTATTGGTCAAATCACCGTCACAACCTGACATTGAATAAACGTTGTCAAAAAGCATGTTGTTTCAACGTTGTATTTGTGTTGTAGAATTTAGGTTGGGAAATTAATACATTTTAATGGTCAAATCAACGTCAGAACCCGACATCGATTAAACGTTGCAAAAAGTATGTTGTTTCAACGTTGTATTCGTCTTGTAGAATTTAGGTTGGGAAATGACCACAATTCTATGGTCAAATCAACGTCAGAACCTGACATCGATTAAACGTTGCAGAAAGCATGTTGTTTCAACGTTGTATTCGTGTTGTAGAATTTAAGTTGGGAAATGACCAAATTTCAATGGTCAAATCCACGTCAGAACCCGACATCGATTAAACGTTGCAAAAAGTATGTTATTTCAACATTGTATTCGTGTTGTAGGATTTAGGTTGGGAAATTACAAAATTTCAATGGTCAAATCAACGTCAGAACCCGACATTGATTAAAAGTTGCAAAAAGGATGTTTCAACGTTGTATTTGTGATCTAGAATAATGGTTGGGAAATTACCAAATTTCATTGGTCAAATCAACGTCAGAACCCGACATTGATTAAACGTAGTCAAAAAGCATGTTGTTTCAACGTTGTATTTGTGTTGTAGATTATTGGTTGGGAAATAACCAAATTTCAATGTTCAAATCAACGTCAGAGCCCGACATCGAATAAACGTTGCAAAAAGTATGTTGTTTTAACGTTGTATTCGTGTTGTAGAATTTAGGTTGGGAAATGACCAAATTTCAATGGTCAAATCAACGTCAGAACCCGACATCAAATAAATGTCGTCAATAAGCATGTTGTTTCAACGTTGTATCTGTGTTGTAGAATTTAAGTTGGGAAATGACCAAATTTCAATGGTCAAATCCACGTCAGAACCCAACATTGATTAAACGTTGCAAAAAGTATGTTGTTTCAACTTTGTATTTGTGTTGTAGAATTTAGGTTGGGAAATTACTAAATTTTAATGGTCAAATCAACGTCAGAACCTGACATTGATTAAAAGTTGCAAAAAGTATGTTTCAACGTTGTATTTGTGATCTAGAATAATGGTTGGGAAATGACCAAATTTCATTGGTCAGAACCCGACATTGATTAAACGTCGTCAAAAAGCATGTTGTTTCAACGTTGTATTTGTGTTGTAGAATTTAAGTTGGGAAATGACCAAATTCCAATGTTCAAATCAACGTCAGAACCCGACATCGATTAAACGTTGCAAAAAGTATGTTGTTTCAACGTTGTATTCGTGTTGTAGAATATTGGTTGGGAAATTACCAAATTTCAATGGTCAAATCCACGTCAGAACCCAACATTGATTAAACGTTGCAAAAAGTATGTTGTTTCAACATTGTATTCGTGTTGTAGAATTTAGGTTGGAAAATTACAAAATTTCAATGGTCAAATCAACGTCAGAACCCAACATTGATTAAAAGTTGCAAAAAGTATGTTTCAACGTTGTATTTGTGATCTAGAATAATGGTTGGGAAATGACCAAATTTCATTGGTCAAATCAACGTCAGAACCCGACATTGATTAAACGTCGTCAAAAAGCATGTTGTTTCAACGTTGTATTTGTGTTGTAGATTATTGGTTGGGAAATAACCAAATTTCAATATTCAAATCAATGTCAAAGCCCGACATCCAATAAACGTTGCAAAAAGTATGTTGTTAACGTTGTATTCGTGTTGTAGAATTTAGGTTGGGAAATGACCAAATTTCAATGGTCAAATCAACGTCAGAACCCGACATCGAATAAACGTCGTCAAAAAGCATGTTGTTTCAACGTTGTATTTGTGATCTAGAATATTTGTTGGAAAATGACCACATTTTAATGGTAGAATCACCGTCACAACCAGACATTAAATAAACGTTGTCAAAAAGCATGTTGTTTCAACGTTGTATTTGTGTTGTAGAATATTGGTTGGGAAATAACCAAATTTCAATGTTCAAATCAACGTCAGAGCCCGACATCGATTAAACGTTGCAAAAAGCATGTTGTTTCAACGCTGTATTCGTGATGTGGAATACTGGTTGGGAAATTACCAAATTTCAATGGTCAAATCAACGTCAGAACCCGACATTGATTAAATGTAGCAAAAAGTATGTTCTTTCAACGTTGTATTTGTGATCTAGAATATTGGTTGGAAAATGACCAAATTTTAATGGTAGAATTACCGTCACAACCTGACATTGAATAAACGTCGTCAAAAAGCATGTTGTTTCAACGTTGTATTTGTGATCTAGAATATTGGTTGGGAAATGACCAAATTTCAATGGTCAAATCCACGTCAGAACCCGACATCGATTAAAAGTTGCAAAAAGTATGTTGTTTCAACGTTGTATTCGTGTTGTAAAATTTAGGTTGGGAAATGACCAAATTTCAATGGTCAAATCAACGTCAGAACCCGACATTGATTAAACGTCGTCAAAAAGCATGTTGTTTCAACGTTGTGTTTGTGTTGTAGAATTTAGGTTGGGAAATGACCAAAATTCAATGGTCAAATCAACGTCAGAACCTGACATTGATTAAACGTAGTCAAAAAGCATGTTGTTTCAACGTTGTATCTGTGTTGTAGAATTTAAGTTGGGAAATGACCAAATTTCAATGGTCAAATCAACGTCAGAACCCGACATTGATTAAACGTCGTCAAAAAGCATGTTGTTTCAACGTTGTGTTTGTGTTGTAGAATTTAGGTTGGGAAATGACCAAAATTCAATGGTCAAATCAACGTCAGAACCCGACATTGATTAAACGTCGTCAAAAAGTATGTTGTTTCAACGTTGTATTTGTGTTGTAGAATATTGGTTGGGAAATAACCAAATTTCAATGTTCAAATCAACGTCAGAGCCCGACATCGATTAAACGTTGCAAAAAGTATGTTGTTTCAACGTTGTATTTGTGATCTAGAATATTGGTTAGAAAATGACCAAATTTTAATGGTAGAATTACCGTCACAACCTGACATAAAGTAAACGTCGTCAAAAAGCATGTTGTTTCAACGTTGTATTTGTGATCTAGAATATTGGTTGGGAAATGACCAAATTTCAATGGTCAAATCCACATCAGAACCCGACATCGATTAAACATTGCAAAAAATATGTTGTTTCAACGTTGTATTTGTGTGGTAGAATTTAGGTTGGGAAATTACCAGATTTCATTGGTCAAATCAACGTCAGAACCTGACATTGATTAAACGTCGTCAAAAAGCATGTTGTTTCAACGTTGTATTTGTGTTGTAGAATTTAAGTTGGGAAATGACCAAATTTCAATGGTCAAATCCACGTCAGAACCCGACATTGATTAAACGTCGTCAAAAAGCATGTTGTTTCAACGTTGTATTTGTGTTGTAGAATTTAGGTTGGGAAATTACCAAAATTCAATGGTCAAATCAACGTCAGAACCTGACATTGATTAAACGTTGCAAAAAATATGGTATTTCAACGTTGTATTTGTGTTGTAGAATTTAGGTTGGGAAATTACCAAATTTCATTGGTCAAATCAACGTCAGAACCCGACATTGATTAAACGTCGTCAAAAAGCATGTTGTTTCAACGTCGTATTTGTGTTGCAGAATTTAGGTTGGGAAATGACCAAAATTCAATGGTCAAATCAACGTCAGAACCTGACATCGATTAAACGTTGCAAAAAATATGTTGTTTCAACGTTGTATTTGTGTTGTAGAATTTAGGTTGGGAAATTACCAGATTTCATTGGTCAAATCAACGTCAGAACCTGATATTGATTAAACGTCGTCAAAAAGCATGTTGTTTCAACGTTGTATTTGTGTTGTAGAATATTGGTTGGGAAATGACCACATTTCAATGGTCAAATCAACCTCAGAACCTGACATCGATTAAACGTAGCAAAAAGCATGTTGTTTCAACGTTGTATTCATGTTGTAGAATTTAGGTTGGGAAATTACCAAAATTCAATGGTCAAATCAACGTCAAAACCTGACATTGATTAAACGTAGTCAAAAAGCATGTTGTTTCAACGTTGTATCTGTGTTGTAGAATTTAAGTTGGGAAATTACCAAATTTCAATGGTCAAATCAACGTCAGAACCCGACATCGATTAAACGTTGCAAAAAGTATGTTGTTTCAACGTTGTATTCGTGTTGTAGAATTTAGGTTGGGAAATGACCAAATTTCAATGGTCAAATCAACGTCAGAACCCGACATTGATTAAACGTCGTCAAAAAGCATGTTGTTTCAACGTTGTGTTTGTGTTGTAGAATTTAGGTTGGGAAATGACCAAAATTCAATGGTCAAATCAACGTCAGAACCTGACATTGATTAAACGTCGTCAAAAAGCATGTTGTTTCAACGTTGTATCTGTGTTGTAGAATTTAAGTTGGGAAATGACCAAATTTCAATGGTCAAATCAACGTCAGAACCCGACATTGATTAAACGTCGTCAAAAAGCATGTTGTTTCAACGTTGTGTTTGTGTTGTAGAATTTAGGTTGGGAAATGACCAAAATTCAATGGTCAAATCAACGTCAGAACCCGACATTGATTAAACGTCGTCAAAAAGTATGTTGTTTCAACGTTGTATTTGTGTTGTAGAATATTGGTTGGGAAATAAACAAATTTCAATGTTCAAATCAACGTCAGAGCCCGACATCGATTAAACGTTGCAAAAAGTATGTTGTTTCAACGTTGTATTTGTGATCTAGAATATTGGTTGGAAAATGACCAAATTTTAATGGTAGAATTACCGTCACAACCTGACATTAAGTAAACGTCGTCAAAAAGCATGTTGTTTCAACGTTGTATTTGTGATCTACAATATTGGTTGGGAAATGACCAAATTTCAATGGTCAAATCCACGTCCGAACCCGACATCGACTAAACGTTGCAAAAAGTATGTTGTTTCAACGTTGTATTCGTGTTGTAGAATTTAGGTTGGGAAATGACCAAAATTCAATGGTCAAATCAACGTCAGAACCTGACATCGATTAAACATTGCAAAAAATATGTTGTTTCAACGTTGTATTTGTGTTGTAGAATTTAGGTTGGGAAATTACCAGATTTCATTGGTCAAATCAACGTCAGAACCTGACATTGATTAAACGTCGTCAAAAAGCATGTTGTTTCAACGTTGTATTTGTGTTGTAGAATTTAAGTTGGGAAATGACCAAATTTCAATGGTCAAATCCACGTCAGAACCCGACATCGATTAAACGTCGTCAAAAAGCATGTTGTTTCAACGTTGTATCTGTGTTGTAGAATTTAGGTTGGGAAATGACCAAAATTCAATGGTCAAATCAACGTCAGAACCTGACATTGATTAAACATTGCAAAAAATATGTTGTTTCAACGTTGTATTTGTGTTGTAGAATTTAGGTTGGGAAATTACCAGATTTCATTGGTCAAATCAACGTCAGAACCCGACATTGATTAAACGTTGCATTAAGTATGTTGTTTCAACGTTATGTTTGAGTTGCTCAACGTCAGGACCTAATAGAACAAGTTCTCAACGTTGTTTCAATGTCTTGTGCCTGGCGGGGTAGATTTTAGTCATTGTTGTTTTGCCGACTGAAATACCGTTTATGAATAAAAGTGCTAAACTTCACAAAGTCTTCTGTTCTTAAATCAATTGTTTTCCTTTTTCTGGTTTGCCTTTTAAAACCATGCTGGATCAATACCGGTCTACCCGAGCACAGATCGATGTAGTTGGATTTTAAAAATAAAATGGATATATTGATTAATCGTCGCACCCCTACTTCATAGGTCATGTTTTAACTTATATTGTTATAATGAAAAATCAATTGCCATTGCCACAGTGACAGCGTGCAAGGCTACTGCCGCATGACGCCCATAAATAAGCAGAGGGGAAGTGTGGAGGACTCTGTGACATGCAGGGCCCTAAGGGGGCGGCCTCTAGTCCCAGAGTTCCTTGCAAGGTCCCCCATCGTCACACCCGGACACTAACAAGGGCTCCCAGTGGAGCCATTAGAGGAGGAAAAGCCAACAAAGGTCGTCATTACACACCACTTATGGGGGAGTCGGGGTGGGGGGTGCATACTGGACACCATCATGACAAAAGAGCACTGACCCCAACCCCCCCAACACCCCCCCACCCAACTCCCAACACCATCAAGCATCCTTCACAGCCTTCACCAAAACATGGACAAGTTCTTGCATTGTCTAAGGTTGTCGGACTCTCCAAAAGTACCCACATTCCGAATTATAAGCACTACTTTTACCTACGCTGTGAACCATGCGGCTTATAAAACGGCCATGAAGCAAATAGCTTTAAAAAAACAAAACAAAGACACTGAAACAGTGTGTTATTGTTTGTGATATGGCGTCATCTTTTGGATGAGTTTGCTCACCTTCTCTTTAGACTGAGCTTTCAACCGGAAGTAGAAGTTTACTCTGTTTAGTATTGAAGTGTATTGCTGGTCTTGTCACCCCCTCCCGGGCAGGAGGGCAACGCAGCAGTGCGGCTGGATCAAAAAAGACGTCGGAGACGCTTCGCTGAACAAAAAGTTGCTTTATTTCGAGCGAGCGTCATTAAACAGGTCTGCAGTACCCGGAGGAGCCTAGGTCAAAAAATGAAGGACTCCTAACTGGAGAAGCCAAACCATCAGTTTTTATATTCCTCCTTTCTGTCTCTGGGTGTGTGTGTGTGCTAAGTCAGGAGAGCGCACGCTGACCATAAAAGGAGATGTTTGTGTGTAAGTGTCTGGAAAACAACTGCTTTCAGTCTTAACTCAAATGTTGGCATTGAGCTAGACAGGTAGTCTTTTCTCAAGGATAGAGCTCTCACTTTTGCATTCCGAAGTCCCAATTAGAGCCTCTTGTCCTACGAGAAGTGATCCAATCCACCTGCGAATATCAAACTAAGGGGCCTTAGCTATTTATGTGCTCAAACTGAAATACCAATATTTAATTAAACTTGGTGGTTTGCTTTCTCCCACGGTGAATATAAACATTCACCATATGTAGAACATAATATGAGTTAATTCATTCACTTCAGTATCCAGTAACAAACAAGCATCATTCAACTTACTGCTTATTGAACTGTTGTGGTCCACTCGATGTCGCCAAACTCAAACCACCACGCCACTTCAACTTAAAGACAGCATAACCTAGACATTGATACAACGTTGATTATATGTACATGTCCTTTAAAACCGACTTTGAAACAACGTTGCAAAATGGTTGTATTTGTGAATTGAGACGACGTTGATGTCCAACGTTGGAGCCACGTAGTTGGTTGGGGAAATGACCAAATTTCAATGGTCAAATCAACGTCACAACCTGACATGTGTTGTATAATATTGGTTGGGGGGCAGGGGTTAGTGCGTCTGCCTCACAATACGAAGGTCCTGGGTTCGATCCTGCGCTCCGGATCTTTCTGTGTGGAGTTTGCATGTTCTCCCCGTGACTGCGTGGGTTCCCTCCGGTTACTCCGGCTTCCTCCCACCTCCAAAGACATGCACCTGTATGGGGATAGGTTGATTGGCAACATTAAATTGGCCCTATTGTGTGAATGTGAGTGTGAATGTTGTCTGTCTATCTGTGTTGGCACTGTGATGAGGTGGCGACTTGTCCAGGGTGTACACCGCCTTCCGCTCGAATGCAGCTGAGATAGGCTCCAGCGACCCCCCGCGACCCCGAAAGGGACAAGCGGTAGAAAATGGATGGATGGATGGAATATTGTTTGGGTAATGACCAAATTTCAATGGTCAAATGCCAACGTCACAACCTGACATTGAATAAACGTTGTCAAAAAGCATGTTGTATTTGTGTTGTAGAATATGGGTTGGGAAATGACAAAATTTCAATGGTCAAACAAACGTCACAACCTGACATTGAAAAATGTTGTCAAAAAGCATGTTTCAACGTTGTATTTGTGATTTACAATATTGGTTGGGAAATGACCAAATTTCAATGGTCAAATCAACGTCAGAACCCGACATTGATTAAACGTTACAAAAAAGCATGTTGTTTCAACGTTGTATTTGTGTTGTAGAATTTAGGTTGGGAAATGACCAAATTTCAATGGTTAAATCAACGTCACAACCTAACATTGAATAAACATCGTCCAGGAGCATGTTGTATTTGTGTTGTAGAATATTGGTTGGGAAATGACCAAATTTCAATGGTCAAATCAACGTCAGAACCTGAGATTGAATAATTGTTGTCAAAAAGTATGTTGTATTTGTGTTGTACAATATTGGTTGGGAAATGACCAAATTTCAATGGTCAAATCAACGTCAGAACCCGACATTGATTAAACGTTACAAAAAAGCATGTTGTTTCAACGTTGTATTTGTGTTGTAGAATTTAGGTTGGGAAATGACCAAATTTCAATGGTTAAATCAACGTCACAACCTAACATTGAATAAGCATCGTCCAGGAGCATGTTGTATTTGTGTTGTAGAATATTGGTTGGGAAATTACCAAATTTCAATGGTCAAATCAACGTCAGTACCTGAGATTGAATAATTGTTGTCAAAAAGTATGTTGTATTTGTGTTGTAGAATATTGGTTGGGAAATGACCAAAATTCAATGGTCAAATCAACGTCAGAACCCAACATTGATTAAACGTCGTCAAAAAGCATGTTGTTTCAACGTTAGGTTTGAGTTGCTCAAAGTCAGGACCTCATTCAACTAGTTCTCAACGTTGTTTCAATGTCTTGTTCCTGCAGGAAAGTCCATTCCAGGCAGGTTTGTTTTTCATTCCTTCCATTGTTCTTTGTTTGACTCATTTCACGTTCACCTTTTCTAACACTCCGCACAAGAAAATAATAAATGTATGTATGATTCCTGCTGATATCGTATCAGATCAGTATCGGCCAATACTCACGGTTGTAATATTAGTATGCTGTATTGAAAGTGAAAAAGTAAATGTAAGTAATTATCTAAGCGTTATTGATTTCCATAGTAATGACACTGGTATGCAACCCTCTGCTACTGCACATAAATATTAGCCAGGTGGAGAATATTCGTTTTTTTAATTTGAGCATTGTTCATCATATTAGCTAACTAACGCGGCTGTGGATAGTAAATTGTAATTTCAGACGAGCAGCAAACGGACTAAACTAATATTTACTACATTTCATGAACAATTAGACATTTTATCGACTTTCAGAATTCCCATCAGCCACGTTTACAATCGATCGCCATGACGACCAGCAATTGTACATATTGACACTTCTAAATACAGCCATTTTTTTAATATCTTCCCGTTCAGGTGAAGAATTAATCATAATCCTCACAAAGGGTTACAAGAAAAGGCGGGCGCATCTTTTTGTGTTTTTCCTGCTATTTCTGGGTCTATATTGTATATACACACACATACATATAAATATATATACATACATATATATGTATATATATGTATACATATACATGTATATATATTATATATACATACATATATATACATACATATATATATATAGACATACGTGTGTGTATATACATATATATATATATATATATATATATATATATATATATATATATATATATATATATATATGTCTTAATTAGATTATCCAAAAAATAGTGCTCGATACCGTGGTAGAGCGTAATATGTATGTGTGGGAAAAAATCACAAGACTATTTCATCTCTACAGGCCTGTTTCATGAGGGATTTCCTCAATCCTCAGGAGATTCTCCTGAGGATTGAGGAAATCCCTCATGAAACAGGCCTGTAGAGATGAAATAGTCTTGTGATTTTTTCCCACACATACATATATATATATATATATATATATATATATATATATATATATATATATATATATATATATATATATATATATATATATATATATATATATATATATATATATATATATATATATATATACACATATACACTGTATATATATATATATATATATATATATATATATATATATATATATATATATATATATATATATATATATATATATATATATATATATATATATATATATATATATATATATATATATATACACATATACACTGTATATATATATATATACACATATACACTGTATATATATATATATATATATATATATATATATATACACTACCGTTCAAAAGTTTGGGGTCACCCAAACAATTTTGTGGAATAGCCTTCATTTCTAAGAACAAGAATAGACTGTCGAGTTTCAGATGAAAGTTCTCTTTTTCTGGCCATTTTGAGCGTTTAATTGACCCCACAAATGTGATGCTCCAGAAACTCAATCTGCTCAAAGGAAGGTCAGTTTTGTAGCTTCTGTAACGAGCTAAACTGTTTTCAGATGTGTGAACATGATTGCACAAGGGTTTTCTAATCATCAATTAGCCTTCTGAGCCAATGAGCAAACACATTGTACCATTAGAACACTGGAGTGATAGTTGCTGGAAATGGGCCTCTATACACCTATGTAGATATTGCACCAAAAACCAGACATTTGCAGCTAGAATAGTCATTTACCACATTAGCAATGTATAGAGTGTATTTCTTTAAAGTTAAGACTAGTTTAAAGTTATCTTCATTGAAAAGTACAGTGCTTTTCCTTCAAAAATAATGACATTTCAATGTGACCCCAAACTTTTGCACGGTAGTGTATATATATATATATATATATATATATATATATATATATATATATATATATATATATATATATATATATATATATATATATATATATATATATATATATATATATATATATATATATATATATATATATATGTGTAGAGTATGTATACATATATATATATATATATATATATATATATATATATATATATATATATATATATATATATATATATATACCGTATTTCCTTGAATTGGCGCAGGGAATATAGTATTCGCACGTCTAGAATTACTGCCGGGTCAAACTCGTTTCTCAAAATAATTAACGCATGCTTGGCCTTATCGCCGGTTTATTATTGAAGCTGGATCAAATTCGTTTCGCAAAATATTAATTTTATTATCGCATGTCTATAATTTTCGCCGGGTCAAACTCGTTTCGCAAAATATTTAGCATATGGCTAGAACTTCCACCGGGTCAAATTCGTTACGTCACGAGTGACGCATCTGTCCTCCTTTTCAAAATGGAGGAAGCTGATTTCAGTAGTTTACAATCGCACAAAGGAAAAAAGATAAAGAGCTTTTCAGTAGGATTTAAGGTCCAAGCTATTGAATACCGGTACAGTATGCTAAAGAGAACAGTAAGCAGCTATGTTTTATTAATATACCGTAGCTGCGTGTGTGAAATACTGTAAGTCATTAAATCACTCCCGCCTCCTGGTGGTAGAGGGCGCTGCCGCGCTAGTGATCCTTCTTGCGACTTCCTGTACTGCAGAGGAAGTGAACACACGCAGCAAGAGATTTATTTTTTCCCTCTGCCTGAACTTCTAACATGGAGGATCACATACAGGTATCTAAAATAAAACAGTTTTCTAAACTGGACTTTCAATCGAAGCAGGAGGTAATAATTAAAGGAATATCTCCATCGAAACAGAGACTTTTAAAACTGAAGAAAGAAAATAAGGAAGACTTCTATAAACAAGTTATCGATGCTTTTGGTCAGAAGGAGCTGCAAATGGACTCCATTTATAAGTACAGGTAAGACCATAATAACGTTTTTTTTAATTAAATGTGCTTTTCATGATGGTATGCTTACATCACACTCAAAGCGCACGCCTAAATTTTATGGATTCCTTTTGGTAAACGCCGGAGTGAGAAGAGGTTTTAAAATAATTACCGCATGCACGGCCATCCCGCCGGTTTCCGGTAAACGCAGGTGTGACAGGAGGTTTTAAATTAATTAACGCCCCTGCGGCTATTCAAGGAAATACGGTATGTGTATATATAATGTGTGTGTAGATACTATATTAATATGATGGATATACAATACAAAAAATGGATGGATAATGGATATATAATTTATATAATTAGATATTAAGAGTATGTGAAAGTTTGACTCATGCGTTGTTTACTTCCGTGACGACCTCCCTAAAGTTTTGTAACCAATCAGGAATATCAAGCAACTAAAACGTGAAAAACATGGATAAGTGGGCAGAGAATGTTTTGCATTTTTCCCATCATGCACTTCTTAAATGGGTGTCATTTTTGAATTTTATTTATGGTGTTTGGACGTGTTTCATAATATCCACAATGTTCAGTGAGCAGGTTGTGTTATATGTGATCATGTGTGTTCATTTTTATGTTAGTTGCATTTTAGATTTTTTTTTTTGGCACTATGACTGGGGAAGGTAGTTTGGATAGTGTCATACAAATGCTAAATGCGGTGCTGTTATTTCAAAGTCCTTTCAAGGGGATCTGATTTAGTCACATTGCCGCAGTTTTGACACCCCTGGCTTATAATAACAATACTGCTAATGCTCAGTTAATATTCAGGCCACGACATGTAAATGGGGTATTGTTGGACGGTTTTTGGATGTTTATTTATAGAGTTTAGTGGCCGGAATAGAGGAGCTCATATTGATTACAGTGTTAGCTGCCTTTTGCTAACATGTATTCACGATTTAGAATGCATTAAAAAGGGAAAAACACATGTTCTTGTCTTACATAAGGATTGTGAATGATAGGCAGTTCCCCTTTAAGACCAAACGAGGACAGTAACTCATTGAAATCGGGGCCAAGATGGCGGCGGTGTTTATTAACAAATGCGGCCTAAATGAATAAAGCGGGTCGGGGACGGCAAAGACGAAAAGGCGAAGGAAAGTAACGTGACGTCGCGATGGGAATTTGGACGGTGTGTTCTCCCCACAACCCTCCCTAACCTCTCCCATTCTGCCCAGCGCTCCCAGTAACAAACGCTCTTTGTGGGCCGGCCAACTCAACTTCACGGCACGCCAATTTGCATAAAGGCAACACTTTTTCTTTTTTCGCCCTCTTGTGTGGGACAGGACGGCGCGCGCTCCTCCCTTCGCCATGGCGGTGGGGGCTGCGTGGCAGAATGGAATGGTCGCGGATGCGCCTCGTTTCATGGACACACACACACACACACACACACACACACACACACACACACTGATGACAAGTTCGCTTTTGAGCGTAATTAAACGAGGAGGCGCCCCCACAATACGCTTTTGTCTTAGAGCGGCGGGGCTGGGGGGATGAGGGGGGCGCATATTAATTAGGAGGCCACGGTGTGAAAGCCAATCAGGCGTGTCGAACAGATGACATAGTGGGACAAATACGGCGCTACTTTCTCGGCGCTCTCCCACGGTGGTGGCGGCGGCGGCGCAAGGATACAGGCGTAGCTCGCCGCCATTTCCGGCCGCTGCGGCGTGAACAAAGAGGGAGGCTGCGTGCGGCCCAGCGGGGGGGGAGTTGAGGGAGGGCGGAGCGGGCATCTGCTGCCCACAGGGGGCGATGTTGAGCCCTGTGCTGTCTTTGTCGCTCGCCCTGACGACCGTAGCGAAATAAAAGTGAGCGTTTCATTTAAAACACAAACTGACTGTGCTTTTATTTTTTTTTGCCGTCGTCTTTAAAGTCAGCTTCCAATCAGCTGCACTCATATTTTAATAACGTTTTTGATAACATTTTCTGAAAAGGAAACTGCATTTTTTGGAATTTTGCCCTATCATTCAAAATCCTTATGCAAGGAAAGAACACACATGCTGTTTTTTTATGCATTCTAACTCGTAAATACATGTTAGCAAAAGTCAGCTAACAACGCAGTTAATGGGATTACTATATTATGCCCATTAAAGGCCTACTGAAACCCACTACTACCGACCACGCAGTCTGATAGTTTATATATCAATGATGAAATCTTAACATTGCAACACATGCCAGTACGGCCGGGTTAACTTATAAAGTGCAATTTTAAATTTCCCGCTAAACTTCCGGTTGAAAACGTCTATATATGTTGACGTATGCGCGTGATGTCAATCGTTGGAACGGAAGTATTGGTACCCCATTGAATCCAATACAAAAAAGCTCTGTTTTCATCTCAAAATTTCACAGTATTCTGGACATCTGTGTTGGTGAATCTTTTGCAATTTGTTTAATGAACAATGAAGACTGCAAAGAAGAAAGTTGTAGGTGGGTTTGGTGTATTAGCGGCTGGCTGCAGCAACACAACCAGGAGGACTTTGACTTGGATAGCAGACGCGCTAGCCGATGCTAGCCGCCGACCGCACGGATGATCGGGTGAAGTCCTTCGTCCTTCCGTCGATCGCTGGAACGCAGGTGAGCACGGGTGTTGATGAGCAGATGAGGGCTGGCTGGCGTAGGTGGAGCGCTAATGTTTTTATCATAGCTCTGTGAGGTCCCGTTGCTAAGTTAGCTTCAATGGCGTCGTTAGCAACAGCATTGTTAAGCTTCGCCAAGCTGGGAATTATTAACCGTGTAGTTACATGTCCATGGTTTAATAGTATTGTTGATCTTCTGTCTATCCTTCCAGTCAGGGATTTATTTATTTTGTTTCTATCTGCATTTGAGCCCGATGCTATCACGTTAGCTCAGTAGCTAAAGAGCTTCGCCGATGTATTGTCGTGGAGATAAAAGTCACTGTGAATGTCCATTTCGTGTTCTCGACTCTCATTTTCATGAGGATATAGTATCCGAGGTGGTTTAAAATACAAATCCGTGATCCACAATAGAAAAAGGAGAAAGTGTGGAATCCAATGAACCCTTGTACCTAAGTTACGGTCAGAGCGAAAAAGATACGTCCTGCACTGCACTGTAGTCCTTCACTCTCACTTTCCTCATCCACAAATCTTTCATCCTCTCTCAAATTATTGGGGTAATCGTCGCTTTATCGGTCCGAATCTCTCTCGCTGCATTGTAAACAATGGGAAAATGTGAGGAGTCCTTCCTCCGGTGACGTCACGCTACTTCCGGTATAGGCAAGGCTTTTTTTATCAGCGACCAAAAGTTACGACCTTTATCGTCGTTGTTCTATACCAGGGGTCGGCAACCCGCGGCTCCGGAGCCGCATGCGGCTCCTTGACCACTCTGATGCGGCTCAGCTACATACATGCCAACCCCCCCCCCCGATTTATGGATCTCAGTGTCTTTCATAGATTACTCCCAGGGAAAAAAATAATCCTATTTACACTCTAATTACTAAATAAAGGGCGTGCCCTAATTGCACTGCAGTAATTGTCCTCTATAACATTTACATACAGCGTGCCAGTCCAGCCACATGTTGCATGTTGTTATTACTTGCACACACAGGAGACAGCAAAGCATACTTACTCATCAGCCACACAGTTTACACTGACGGTAGCCGTATCAAACAACTTTAACATTGTTACGTTACAAATATGCGCCACACTGTGAACCCACACCAAAAAAGAATGAAAAACACATTTCTGGAGAACATCCCACTGTAACACAACATAAACACAACACAACCATTACCCAGAATCCCATGCAGCCCTAACTCTTCCGGTCTACATTATACACCCCCGCTACCACCAAATCTCCCCACACATCAACCCCCCCCCCCCACCCCCACCCCTCTCCGTGCGTTGGTTGAGCGGAAGAGTTAGGGCTGCATGGGATTCTGGGTATTGGTACCGTCAGTGTAAGATGTGTGGCTGCTGAGTTAGTACGCCTTGCTGTCACTTACGTGAGCAAGCTGAAATTGCATTCTACGTGTGGTCGAGCAGGTACACTGTTAGGGCAGGCTGTAGAGGGCGCCAAATGCAGTGTCATCACGCTCTGATATTCGGGGGTCTCCCGGGAAAAATGAGAAGGTTGGCAAGTATGACGCTATCAAGCGCCATTCATTCAAAACTCGCGGTCTGCACTAACATCAAATTTCCACATTAAAGTGCGTGCCGGTGCGTGTGTCGGAGACCCCTGGTTAACATAGCACAAAGCATTTAAGCTTTGTATGCAGTGTTTTTCATTTTAAATTTTTTTTTGTGGCTCCCATTACTTTCTTTAATTTGTGAAACTTGCCAAAATGGCTCTTTGAGTGGTAAAGATTGCCGACCCCTGTTCTATACTAAATCATTTCAGCAAAAATATGGCATAATCGCGATATTATCAAGTATGACACATAGAATGGATCTGCTCTCCCTGTTTAAATAAAAAAAAATCATTTCAGTAGGCCTTTAATCCCTCCTAAATAAACTGTTATGTTTAGCAGGAGGGAGTTGACGGCACATACACAAGGGGGCGGTATAGCGCTATGTATTTTATTATATATATTACAATATATGGGCAGCACGGTGGAAGAGGGGTTAGTGCATCTGCCTCACAATACGAAGGTCCTGAGTAGTCCTAAATTCAATCCCGGGCTCGGGATCTTTCTGTGTGGAGTTTGCATGTTCTCCCCGTGACTGCGTGGGTTCCCTCCGGGTAGTCCGGCTTCCTCCCACCTCCAAAGACATGCACCTGGGGATAAGTTGATTGGCAACACTAAATTGTCCCCTTGTGTGTGAATGTGAGTGTGAATGTTGTCTGTCTATCTGTGTTGGCCCTGCGATGAGGTGGCGACTTGTCCAGGGTGTACACCGCCTTCCGCCCGAATGCAGCTGAGATAGGCTCCAGCGAACCCAGAAAATGGATGGATGGATGTTTAGCAGGAGGGAGTTGACGGCACAGACACAAGGGGGAAGTATAGGGCTATGTATTTTATTATATATATTACGATATATATATATATAATAATCAACAATAATACTATAAATAAACTAGGCTAGAGAATGGAGTGTGACCAAAATCCAAGAGTGTGTGGTGTTAGACTAGGTGGTGTGGGTAATTACTTGAGTGTTTTACCTAGTGTTGACTCGAGAGGAGGAACAAGGCATGAAGGCAGTCCATGGGGCAGGCAGATGGTCAGGGCGAATGGCGAGGCGCGGGAGGTCCGTGTCCAAGCGGGGGTCGAGGATCGAAGATGGCAGTCCGGCAAGCAGAGAAAACTATGGCTGACGAGACGCACGGCTCGTCGACGCGGGGACGAAGGCAGACTGCTGGGGAGGACGACAAGGAAGAACAATGAAACACGTAGGGGAAACACTGAGAGAGAGAGAGAGAGAGAGAGAGAGAGAGAGAGAGAGAGCATAAAGCTGGGTAGTTGGCTTACTGTACACGACAGAAGATTAAGTTCCGGCAAGGATCCCTGGGTCCACTGGTCTTTATTCAGCTTGTCCTCGATCAGTCCGCTGATCGCTCATCGGCGTGATGCGGCCAGCGCGAGCAGGGGTGTGTCTAGGCGCACTGCCAACGGAGGTGCCGGCAGACCCAGCTGCCGGAGAAAAGCGGGTTCGAGCCCGCGCCGTGACATAAACATCCAAAAACCGCCAACAATACTCCATTTACATGTCTTGACCTGATATTGTTATTATAAGCGCTGACGCAGACAAACTATTTTTAGAGAGCTGACTCGCTTATGCTGCTATATTGACACATTGAGCTGCTGCATCGCCTCTGACTCAGTGAAAGTTAATTCCAGATTATAAATCATGCCTCTCACCTGGATAGTAGAAGGTTGTGGACATAAACCGAGAAGTGGGTCAACTCTGACGTGTAACTTAGATGGCGAGAAAGACACGAAAATACGCTCGTTTCTCAACCCTCCGTGAGGATTATGATTGATTCTTCATCTAAACGGGAAGGTATAAACATCGCATCAGTCGGCAGCCCAGTGAGAGCAGACATTGTACAGTAAGTGATTGTTTTATTATGTTTGTAATGCTACATGATGCTTAGTGTTTCAGTGAAGCTGCATCCGTTTCTAAAACTTGTAGATTATCTTCCTTATATTCAGCCTCAAAAATATACAGTCGTGATTAAAAGTTTACATACACTTGTAAAGAACCCTAATGTCATGGCTGTTTCAAATACTTTCTACAATTCTTATTTTTTTGTGATAGAGTGATTGGAGCACATACTTGTTGGTCACAAGAACATTCATGAAGTTTGGTTCTTTTAACGAATTTATTATGGGTCTACTGAAAATGTGAGCAAATGTGCTGGGTCAAAAGTACACATACAGCAATGTTAATATTTGCTTACATGTCCCTTGGCAAGTTTCACTGCAATAAGGTGCTTTTGGTAGCCATCCAAAAGCTTCTGGTTGAATTTTTGACCACTCCTCTTGACAAAATTGGTGCAGTTCAGCTAAATGTGTTGGTTTTCTGACATGGACTTTGGGAAGGCCATTCTAAAACCTTAATTCTAGCCTGATTTAGCCATTCCTTTACCACTTTTGACGTGTGTTTGGGGTCATTGTCCTTTTGGAACACCCAACTGCGCCCAAGACCCAACCTCCGGGCTGATGATTTTAGGTTGTCCTGAAGAATTTGGAGGTAATCCTCCTTTTTCATTGTCCCATTTCCTCTCTGTAAAGCACCAGTTCCATTGGCAGCAAAACAGGCCGAGAGCATAATACTACCACCACCATGCTTGATGGTAGGAATGGTGTTCCTGGGATTAAAAGCCTCATCTTTTCTCCTCCAAACATATTGCTGGGTATTGTGGCCAAACAGCTCAATTTTTGTTTCATCTGACCACAGAACTTTCCTCCAGAAGGTCTTATCTTTGTCCATGTGATGTCAAATGAAACAAAAATGTTGATCGCGACTGTACGTTTCTGGATCATCATCATTTGTCCCAAAGTAGTCTTTGTTGTAGGGCTGGGTGATATATTGATATACCGTAATTTCCGGACTATAAGCCGCTACTTTTTCCCCTCGTTTTGGTCCCTGCGGCTTTTACGACGGTGCGGCTTTTTTACGGCTTTTTTTTACGGCTTACGGTAACCAGGGCCGCGCACTACCGAGAGCAAAACAAAGAGTAGGAGAGCGTCAGCGACAGTTTGCGCGAAGGAAGTGTTCATGCAAACACCCTCAATATGGAAAACAAACGGAGAAGTGCATATGATGCTGCTTTTAAGTTAAAGGCAATCGATCTGGCTGTCAAAGAAGGAAATAGAGCTGCTGCACGTACCCTTGACTTGGCTGACGCCGCCATTTTGGACCTGTTCTTCTCCGACACCGACGAAGAGGATTTCGGTGGTTTTAGTACGCAGGAGGAAGACGATGACACAATGATTAAAGACTGACTACCGGTAATACCGTTGTATTATTTGTACTCTGCACGAATGCTGTTCGCCATGTCAAAGATGTGAAAGTTTGATTGAATGATTGAAAGATTTATTGTTAATAAATGGGACGCTTTGCGTTCCCAAACAGTAATCTCTGTCCCGACAATCCCCTCCGTGGTAGCAGGAACCCCTATATACTACGGTAATTACACATCAAAACGCCTGCGGCTCATAGTCGGGTGCAGCATATATATGGAGCAATCTGTATTTTCCCCTAAATTTAGCTGGTGCGGCTTATAGGCAGGTGCGGCTTATAGTGCGGAAATTACGGTAATCTATATATTTTGTCTCTGTGCGATATAGAAAATGACTACATCGTGATATTCGAGTATACGTTCTCACGCAGTTGCTTTTAGCTGCGGGCATTACACTACAGGCGTTTCTCACTCTTTCTTGTCTCTCCTTCTCACAGAGAGATAAAACAAGCCCACCTTCTTACATACGTCACATTCGTATACGCCCTCGCGGAGCAGAGAGGTAGCAGCATGGGTAACGTTAGCTGTGGTGCGAGTGGTAATACGAGAGAAAGAAGGTGCGAATCTGGTAACAAATGAAGGAAGAATTAATTCCAAGAAAAACAGCAGGGGGTCCATCGTCTGGCGGTGGTTTGGCTTCAAGCGGGAAGATGTCGAACAGACAACCGTAATTTGTCAAGTGTGGGGCAAAAGCGTTGCTACAGAAAGTAGCATTACTGCTAATTTGTAGCATCATTTGAAAAGAATGAAGAGTGCTTGAAACTCCGCATGTCAACATCTCCGTTCGGTGCCACATCAACAAAATGCCCAAGCAAACATTTCCACATCAACACGGTATGAAAAAAATAGTCAACAACAGAAGGAGATAACGTGCGCAGGAACCTACCACATAGTGAAGGACATACACTATTTGATTTCCTATTATGCAGCTCATTTTTATTTGACAATTATTGAAATATCTTGTGTGACATCATGCACAAAAGTGCACTTTATTTGTTTTAAACTATTGTAGTGGCGTTCTGTACAAAACGGGCACTTTCATTTAGTGTTGTTTTGATATGTCCTCTTAGTGACATCATGCACAAAAATGCACTCATAGCTTGTTTTAAAATGTCTCTGACAATCTTGCACTTTCTGTTTTGGAAATGACATGAATGTTTGTGCCACTGCTTAATAACTGTTTAATAAATACACTTTTGCTAAATTGACTTAGTTGTGATTTCCCTCTCTGCATGAAGGTTTAAAATGAGCATATATTAATGCAGTATGAAGAATAATGTTTTAATGTAGACACATAGAATCATCATACTGCTGTGATTATATGCATCAAGTGTTTATTCAAGGCTAAGGCAAAATATCCACATATATATCATGTATCGTGACATGGCCTAAAAATATCGAGATATTAAAAAAAGGCCATATCGCCCAGCCCTACTTTGTTGTTGCTCATAAAGTACTGTTGTTGTTGAAGGGACATTTTTTTGTAATTGTATTTTTGTCAACATGCTAAATGCTAACTTGTTAGAAGGGTTAAGAGCAGGGGTCCCCAAACTTTTTGACTCAGGGGCCAAACAATTTGGCCGGGGGCCAGGCTGTATATATACAGGTATAATATATATATATATATATATATATATATATATATATATATATATATATATATATATATATATATATATATATATATATATATATATATATATATATATATATATATATATATATATATATATATATATATATATATATATATATATATATATATATATATATATATATATATATATATATATATATACACTACCGTTTAAAAGTTTGGGGTCACATTGAAATGTCCTTATTTTTGAAGGAAAAGCACTGTACTTTTCAATGAAGATAACTTTAAACTAGTCTTAACTTTAAAGAAATACACTCTATACATTGCTAATGTGGTAAATGACTATTTTAGCTGCAAATGTCTGGTGTTTGGTGCAATATCTACATAGGTGTATAGAGGCCCATTTCCAGCAACTATCACTCCAGTGTTCTAATGGTACAATGTGTTTGCTCATTGGCTCAGAAGGCTAATTGATGATTAGAAAACCCTTGTGCAATCATGTTCACACATCTGAAAACAGTTTAGCTCGTTACAGAAGCTACAAAACGGACCTTCCTTTGAGCAGATTGAGTTTCTGGAGCATCACATTTGTGGGGTCAATTAAACGCTCAAAATGGCCAGAAAAAGAGAACTTTCATCTGAAACTCGACAGTCTATTCTTGTTCTTAGAAATGAAGGCTATTCCACAAAATTGTTTGGGTGACCCCAAACTTTTGAACGGTAGTGTATGTATGTATGTATATATTATTAGATATATATAGCGCACTTTCTGTGCGCGCGATGATGTCACGTTATCGATGAGAAAATGCATTTTTAGACAATATGATTTGCCTGAGCGGCTAGGAGACACTGTGAGTAGCAAGCGGTACAAAGTGGATAAGAAAAGACAGAATTAAAAAAAAAAAAAAATGTATTTAATTTTTTTTTTTTTTATACTTGGGACTTCCCGCAGGCCTGATTTTGGACGCTGGCAGGCCGGATCCGGCCCGCGGGCCGTAGTTTGAGGACCCCTGGTTAAGAGCCGTGTCAAAAATGAAATAAAGTAGCCTGAAACGGCCCATTTTGAGTACCGTATTTTTCGGAGTATAAGTCACACTGGAGTATATGTCGCACCGGCCGAAAATGCATAATAAAGAAGGGAAAAAACATATATAAGTCGCGCTGGAGTATAAGTCGCATTTTTTGGGGGAAATTGATAAAACCCAACACCAAGAATATACATTTGAAAAGCAATTTAAAATAAATAAAGAATAGTGAACAACAGGCTGAATAAGTGTACGTTATATGAGGCATAAATAACCAACTGAGAACGTGCCTGGTATGTTAACATAACATATTATGGTAAGAGTCATTCAAATAACTATAACATATAGAACATGCTATACGTTTACCAAACAATCTGTCACTCCTAATCACTAAACCCCATGAAATCTTATACGTCTAGTCCAGGGGTCGGCAACCCGCGGCTCCGGAGCCGCATGGGGCTCTTTGACCACTCTGATGCGGCTCAGCTGCATACCTGCCGACCCTCCCGATTTTCCCAGGAGACTTACAGATCTCAGTGCCTCTCCTTGAAATCTCCCGGGGCAAATATTCTCCAATTTACACCCTAACAACTAAATTAAGGGCGTGCTCTAATAGCACTGCATTTATTGTCCTCTATAGCCAGCACAAACGAGCACTGTATTTATTGTCCTCTATAGCCAGCACAAACAGCGTGCCAGCCCGGCCTTATGTTGTACGAAACTTATACTTGCACACGTAGGAGACAGCAAGGCATACTTGGTCAACAGCCACACAGCTTACACTGATGGTGGCCATATAAAACAACTTTAACACTGTTATGTTACAAATATGCGCCACACTTTGAACCTTGACCAATAAAAGAATGACAAACACATTTCTGGAGAACATCCGCACCGTAACACAACATAAACACAACACAACAAATACCCAGAATCCCATGCAGCCCTAGCTACCACCAAACCCCCCCCCCCACACACACACATCAAACCCCCCCCCCGTGCGTCGGTTGAAGTGGGCGGGGTTTGGTGGTAGCGGGGGTGTATAATGTAGACCGGAAGAGTTAGGGCTGCATGGGATTCTGGGTATTTGTTTTGTTGTGTTTATGTTGTGTTACAGTGTGGATGTTCTCCAGAAATGTGTTTGTCATTCTTTTTTGGTGTGGGTTCACAGTGTGGCGCATATTTGTAACGTAACAGTGTTAAAGGGGACGGCGTGGCGAAGTTGGTACAGTGGCTGTGTCAGCAATCTGAGGGTTGCTGGTTACTGGGGTTCCCGCCATCAGTGTGTGAATGGGTGAATGTGGAAATACTGTCAAAGCGCTATACAAGTATAACCCATTTATTTATTATTTATTTAAAGTGGTTTTATACGGCCACCGTCAGTGTAAGCTGTGTGGCTGTTGACCAAGTATGCCTTGCTGTCACTGACGTGTGCAAGTTAGGGATGGGCGATACCACACTTTTAGGATTCGACACGATACCGATACTTTTTCTTGCATTTTCATCGATACAGATACCGATACCAATAATTTCTTATAGGCAATTTTTTGTCAGTCAAAAATATTATTACTATTGTTATTATTTAAGACAAATCACAAGACAAATACAGACCATTTATACCACATTTATTATGGTCAATATATAATAAAAGTAAAATTAAAATAAATAACATAAATATGAAAAATAAATTAAATATTATATATAATAATAACTATATATTATATATAATAATGATTAAATATTAGGGCTTTCCAATTAACAGTCAAATCCGAATTGCAAGAAGCTGCAGTTATTTTTTAAAGTTTGTGATATAATTAGCAATTAATGAAATATGAAATGTAAGAAATCATGTTACAGATTAAAACCAAAATCACATTCAATCATATATTCAAGATTTTCTTGAAAAAAATAAAACTGTAATGCAAAGATGAAGAATCTCCAAATTGTATCTCTTTCTTATCTTGTTTTAAATACTCAAGCAATTTTTAACTAACAGTAAATTCCGCTGTGTGGAAATTATTTGAATTTAGGATAATCATTTAAACAAAAATATTCAGTAAACATTATTTAAAAAAAAAAAAATGCCTGTTTTAAGTCAACAATTGGACAACACTGGATATGCCTGGCTGCATCGCTGTCGGCTGGCTGTGTGTGTGTTGCACGTTGACGACGCTCATTCGCTGTCTCCTGTCACGTGACTGGGCCAGCTCTATCATCTGCCAGGTACAGGGGTGTCCCAGCACATAGTAAGTTAAGTAAGTCATCAAAAACATCTGAAAGTGATGCTTGCACCCCCCCACACGCCGTTTTTTGGTTTATATCGATACTTTTTTCAGAAAAGTGATGACAAATGAGTAGCGTGTGAGTATCGATATATCGATACCACAGGATCGATACGCACATCCCTAGTGCAAGTAAAAGCTGCATTCATCATGTGTCCGAGCAGGTACGCTGTTTGAGCACCCTGTAGAGGGCGCTAAAAGCAGTGCCATCAGGCCCTGAAATTCGGGAGTCTCCCGCAAAAATGTGAGGGTTGGCAAGTATGACGCTATCAAGCGCCATTCATCTAAAACTCGCGGGCCGCACTACATTAAATTTTCATATTAAGATGCGGGCCGGGGTGTGTGTCTGAGATCCCTGGTTAAAACATAGCACAAAGCAAAAAAAGCTTTGAATGCAGTGTTATTTCATTTTAAATTTTCAAAAGAGTTTTGGGGCTCCCATTGTTTTCTTTAATTTGTGAAACTTGTCAAAATGGCTCTTTGAGTGGTAAAGGTTGCCGACCCCTGGTCTAGTCTCTTACGTGAATGAGCTAAATAATATTATATGATATTTTACGGTAATGTGTTAATAATTCCACACTGAGTATAAGTCGCACCCCCGCCAAACTATGAAAAAAACTGCGACTTATAGTCCGAAAAATACGGTAGTTCAAAATGTGAATTATCCCAAAAAAAACCTTGGAAATCGACGTTTTATTTTGTGAGCAAATGTCTTCTTCCTAGTCGGCCCACAAGCCCCGCCCTCCTCGTCCTGCGTCCGCCAATTGTGTCCCGGCCTGCACCTGAGCCCCCGGAATTCCAAGTAAACAAAAGTATCCAGAGAGGCTGCAGGAAACACTTTGTTTTATGCGGGCGTGAATGACCACAAAAGCGCGCACAAAGCAGCCGGGGACGCCATTGAGCGCTCGCCATTGCCCCGGACAACAAAAAGCGTTAGCGCAGATTTAGCGTCGCATCTGTTGGCACGGCGGAACAATCCGGGCGTTCTAAATCAG
>NC_084741.1:17178400-17200875 GCF_033978785.1 Entelurus aequoreus | reverse complement strand
GCAACATATGTTGCTCCGAAAGCTGTATGTACCTTTCAGCATTAATGGTGCCTTCACAGATGTGTAAGTTACCCATGTCTTGGGCACTAATACACCCCCATACCATCACACATGCTGGCTTTTACACTTTGCGCCTATAACAATCCGGATGGTTCTTTTCCTCTTTGGTCCAAAAACAATTTGAAAAGTGGACTCGTCAGACCACAGAACACTAATCCACTTTGCATAAGTCCATCTTAGATGAGCTCGGGCCCAGCGAAGTCGGCGGCGTTTCTGGGTGTTGTTGACAAATGGCTTTGGCTTTGCATAGTAGAGTTTTAACTTGCACTTACAGATGTAGCGACCAACTGTAGTTACTGACAGTGGTTTTTTGAAGTGTTCCTGAGCCCGTGTGGTGATATCCTTTACACACTGATGTCGCTTTTTGATGCAGTACCGCCTGAGGGATAAAGGGCACGGGCATTCAATGTTAGGTGCAGTGATTTCTCCAGATTCTCTGAGCCTTTTGATGATATTACGGACCGTAGATGGTGAAATCCCTAATTTCCTTGCAATAGCTCATTGAGAAATGTACTTGTACGTACACGTACTTTAATGTTAAGATTATTTCTGTTTTGTATTAAGATTTTTTTTTTGCTTTGTTTTTAACACGTCCAAAATAAACTACTTATATTATTTATTGACTGCACTCCGAGACAGGATTCCTTTCTTGGTAGTGTTTGATTGTTATATTGCTGCAGATACATAACATGTGTGCCAACAGTGCCATCTTTTGGTATGATCTATGAACTGCACTTATATTTATACTATTTTTTTTTTTAAATGTTCTTTTCTTTTTTACCTGCATGTCGTTTCCTGTCTCTGTAACCTGGGATCCAGACTAACTTACCATTCTAATTAGGTGTCTGTTATATATCAGGCGACAAAATAACATGAAGAAAATGTGTTAAATAAAATCATTTATTATACAAATGTATGCACATTTATGGAATAGTGGTGGTCACTTACACGTGTAAACAGCTAATGTGTGTAACACACACACACACACACACCAGCACACACATTTTCACACATTCGTGTATTTCTTACCTTCTTGAGACCTCTGAAAAATGCCTCCCTCTTTAGAACAACCCTTTTTAGATATATAAAGATGTGTATTTACAACATTAATAATATATACATACTATGCAAACATAAAAAAGCTTGTTGTGATAAATGAGTTGGAATTTCACAAGAAAAACTTAGAATTTTGGCAGAATTATAATAAAAGTCCTAATTTTACTCAACGCAAGTCAAAAATGTGATGAGAAAAACGGAAGATTTGTGCAATATTATGATAAAAGTTGGAATTTTACTCAATAACAGTCGCAATTTTACAAGAAAAGCTTAAAATAGTGGCAATTTTATTAAAAGAGTTGTAATTTTGATCAACAAAAGTCACAATTTTATAAGAAAACTGACAATATTATAGTAATGATTGGAATTTTACTTGGAAAAATTATCACTTTTACTCAAAAAATGTCACTATTTTATAAGAACAACAAAAACATTGGCAATATTGTGATAAAACTCCGAATCTTATATGACATCTATATGAACATTTTGCATTAAAAAACAACAACATAATTTTGCATAAAAAAGTAATAATTTTTCAAGAAAATATGCCGATATTACAGAAACAGAAAGAATATGAGAAATTGCTCCTAATTTTAGGAGAAAAAATTTGACACATTGTGAGAAAAAGACTGCTTTTAGTAAAAAAAAAAATGTTTTGTAATTTTTTGTTTCGTAATTGGTTTTAATCTTCATTATTTACTTCAAGGTATTACAGTATGTCTCTATATACATATTTATTTATTTATTTTTTAAATTAATTTTGGCCAAAGGGGACGGATTTCAATTTCTTACACACACTTGTTATTTCATATGTTGACCAGAGGGGGAGCACTTTTAAAAGCGACACACAGTCAATTTGAAAAATCCCTCCTGAACTGAACATTTGTGCAATATGATGATAAAACTTGGGATTTTACTCAATAACAGTCGCAATTTTACAAAAAAAAAGCTTAATATGTTGGCAATTTTATAAAAAGAGTCATCATTTTAATCGACAGAAGTCACAATTTTATAAGAAAACTTAAAAATGTTGGCAATATTATAATAATGATTGGAATTTTACTTGGCAAAATGATGACAAATGTCATCATTTTACTAAAAAAAAATTTCACTATTTTACAAGAACAACAAAAACATTGGCAATATTGTGATAAAAGTCCGAATTTTATATGACAAATGTCACCATTTTGCATTAAAAAAAAACATAATTTTACATAAAAAATTAATAATTTTACGAGAAAATATTGCGATATTGCAGAAACAGAAATAATATGAGAAATTGCTCCTAAATTTAGGAGAAAAAAGTTGACACATTGTGAGAAAAAGACTGCTTTTAGTAAAAAAATATGTTTGTTTCGTAATTGTTTTTTAATCTTCATTATTTACTTCAAGGTATTACAGTATGTCTCTATATACATATTTATTTATTTATTTTTTTAAATTAATTTTGGCCAAAGGGGACGGATTTCAATTTCTTACACACACTTGTTATTTCATATGTTGACCAGAGGGGGAGCACTTTTAAAAGCGACACACAGTCAATTTGAAAAATCCCTCCTGAACTGAACATTTGTGCAATATGATGATAAAACTTGGAATTTTACTCAATAACAGTCGCAATTTTACAAGAAAAGCTTCATATGTTGGCAATTTTATGAAAAGAGTCGTAATTTTAATAGACAGAAGTCAAAATTCTATAAGAAAACTTAAAAATGTTGGCAATATTATAATAAGGATTGGAATTTTACTTGGCAAAATGATGACAAAAGTCATCATTTTACCAAAAAAAAATTCACTATTTTACAAGAACTACATAAACATTGGCAATATTGCGATAAAAGTCCGAATTTTATATGACAAATGTCACCATCTTGCATTAAAAAAAACATAATTTTACATAAAAAAGTTATAATTTTACGAGAAAATATTGTGATATTACAGAAACAGAAATAATATGACAAATTGCTCCTAAATTTTGGAGAAAAAAGTTGTCACATTGTGAGAAAAAGACTGCTTTTAGTAAAAAAAAAAAAAAGTTTTTTAATTTTTTGTTTCGTAATTGGTTTTAATCTTCATTATTTACTTCAAGGTATAACAGTTTGTCTCTTTTTACATATTTATAAATTTTTTAAATTAATATTGGCCAAAGGGGACGGATTTCAATGTCTTACACACACTTGTTATTTCATATGTTGACCACTTTTAAAAGCGACACACAGTCAATTTGAAAAGAAATCCCTCCTTTTTGGGACCACCCTCATGTTGATAGATGTCACCACCAGGGGTGCCAATGAGACATTCTCTATTAGATGCAATGTTATTGGGACCTTGATTTATGTCATCACTTGTTCACACCTCCTCATATGGAAGATACTTTTCCTTCTTCATGTCTCAAGAAGGGGGGAAATACAAGAACACACACACACACACACACACACAAACACGCACAAACACACACCATAACTGTTGTGTCGTGTCACACACTCACACAAAGTAAACAAAGTGAAGTGTGTGTGTGTGTGTGTGTGTGTGTGACTTGTGTACACACAAGTGTGTGTGCTGCTCATACAAAATGTCCCTACAAGTGAGAAGGAGGCCCTGATATGCTGATTCTTATGACTTCATCACGTTCCAGCTTGTACTTCCATCACTTTATGACACAAAATGAACGGTGTCATTAGTAAAAAAAAAAAAGAAGAAAAAAAAGAATGTGTATGGAGGAAGTGAAGGGATGTTGGAGAAAGGAGGAGAGTGTGAAAGAAGTTCTCCTCCTCATAGTGCATCTTGTCTTCTACAAGTCTTTTTGTGCTGACATCAGCAGATTGTCTCCGTGGTGGTGGTGGGGGGGGGGGGGGTGGGGGGGTCACACCTCCACCTGTCCATGGCTGAGATGTGCTTTCAGCTGCTGGGCGGCGCTGAAGATCTTCCTCTGGTGGCCCAGCAGGTTCACGCCCAGGTTCTGGATGTCCCTGAAGGCCACACAGGAGAAGATGCAGAGTTCAGAGCAGCCAGATTTCTTCTTGCCGAGAGATCCGTCCATCCATTATCTACACTATAGAAAAATGCTTCTCGTGTTGGTAATGTTTTTTTTTTTTTTGTTTGTTTTTTTCTGAACTTCTTTTAAACCGAAAAAAAAGGAAAAAACGTCCAAAACATTTTGTGTGATTTCTTTTTTCCATCTGCACCATACGTTGTATTATTACAATTGTTTATCGTTATTTGAGCTACTTTGACAAAAAAAAATGATTTTGTTATTTATGTTATTAAAATAAAACAACAGTAATACATTGTGTTTGTTGGTGCAATATACACTGTATATGTAGATAGATTTAAATGAACTTTATATAAATAAATATATATATGTACATATATAATATAACAATTTCCAAGAAGCAGAGTTCAGAACTCATAAACACTTTTTAAAATTACTAAAATAAACTTTACAATGAGCAATAAAAGTAAAATGGAATGTACAAAAAACACGACACAAAATATCAGTCATTAAAATTACTTACCTAAAAATTATAAACTAAGCTTTGAATATATATATATATATATATATATATATATATATATATATATATATATATATATATATATATATATATATATATATATATATATATATATATATATATATATATATATATATATATGTATATATATACCTGTATATACACTAACACATAGACATACACATTTTATACACATACATAAATATACATGTATACATACATACATACAAACAGACATAAATAAATACACATATATATATATATATATATATATATATATATATATATATATATATATATATATATATATATATATATATATATACATATATATATATATATATATACATATATATATATATATATATATATATATATACAGTATTTATATATATATATATATATATATATATATATATATATATATATATATATATATATATATATATATATATATATATATATATATATATATATATATATAAATACTGTATATATTAATTCACTTATTTTTATTGTGTATTTTTTAAATAATATTAATATATAATGCCAAAACCCAACAACCTGACATATATATATATATATATATATATATATATATATATATATATATATATATATATATATATATATATATATATATATATATATATATATATATATATATATATATATATATATATATATATATATATATATATATATATATATATATATATATATATATATATATGTATATATATATACATACATACATACATACATGAGTGCAGGGTTCTTTGACACAACATGTCTGACATGTACATGAGTGCAGGGTTCTTTCACACAACATGTCTGACATGTACATGAGTGCAGGGTTCTTTCACACAACATGTCTGACATGTACATGAGTGCAGGGTTCTTTCACACAACATGTCTGACATGTACATGAGTGCAGGGTTCTTTCACACAACATGTCTGACATGTACATGAGTGCAGGGTTCTTTCACACAACATGTCTGACATGTACATGAGTGCAGGGTTCTTTCACAGCAACATGTCTGACATGTACATAAGTGCAGGGTTCTTTCACACAACATGTCTGACATGTACATGAGTGCAGGGTTCTTTCACACAACATGTCTGACATGTACATGAGTGCAGGGTTCTTTCACACAACATGTCTGACATGTACATGAGTGCAGGGTTCTTTCACAGCAACATGTCTGACATGTACATGAGTGCAGGGTTCTTTCACACAACATGTCTGACATGTACATGAGTGCAGGGTTCTTTCACACAACATGTCTGACATGTACATGAGTGCAGGGTTCTTTCACACAACATGTCTGACATGTACATGAGTGCAGGGTTCTTTCACACAACATGTCTGACATGTACATGAGTGCAGGGTTCTTTCACACAACATGTCTGACATGTACATGAGTGCAGGGTTCTTTCACACAACATGTTTGACATGTACATGAGTGCAGGGTTCTTTCACACAACATGTCTGACATGTACATGAGTGCAGGGTTCTTTCACAGCAACACTGACATGTACATGAGTGCAGGGTTCTTTCACACAACATGTCTGACATGTACATGAGTGCAGGGTTCTTTCACAGCAACATGTCTGACATGTACATGAGTGCAGGGTTCTTTCACACAACATGTCTGACATGTACATGAGTGCAGGGTTCTTTCACACAACATGTCTGACATGTACATGAGTGCAGGGTTCTTTCACAGCAACACTGACATGTACATGAGTGCAGGGTTCTTTCACACAACATGTCTGACATGTGCATGAGTGCAGGGTTTTTTCACACAACATGTCTGACATGTGCATGAGTGCAGGGTTCTTTCACACAACATGTCTGACATGTACATGAGTGCAGGGTTCTTTCACACAACATGTCTGACATGTACATGAGTGCAGGGTTCTTTCACACAACATGTCTGACATGTACACGAGTGCAGGGTTCTTTCACATTAACACTGACATGTACATGAGTGCAGGGTTCTTTCACACATCATGTCTGACATATGCATGAGTGCAGGGTTCTTTCACACAACATGTCTGACATGTACATGAGTGCAGGGTTCTTTCACAGCAACATGTCTGACATGTACATGAGTGCAGGGTTCTTTCACACAACATGTCTGACATGTACATGAGTGCAGGGTTCTTTCACACAACATGTCTGACATGTACATGAGTGCAGGGTTCTTTCACAGCAACACTGACATGTACATGAGTGCAGGGTTCTTTCACACAACATGTCTGACATGTGCATGAGTGCAGGGTTCTTTCACACAACATGTCTGACATGTGCATGAGTGCAGGGTTCTTTCACACAACATGTCTGACATGTGCATGAGTGCAGGGTTCTTTCACACAACATGTCTGACATGTACATGAGTGCAGGGTTCTTTCACACAACATGTCTGACATGTGCATGAGTGCAGGGTTCTTTCACAGCAACATGTCTGACATGTACACGAGTGCAGGGTTCTTTCACACAACATGTCTGACATGTACATGAGTGCAGGGTTCTTTCACACAACATGTCTGACACTCTGTGACTACCAGGTGTTGATCCAAGTCATATTCTGGTTCTGGATGAAGAACATGTTGATGACTCTCAGTCCATCACTACTGGACTGTTGGCTTGGTCTTAGAAGACCTTTGGTCTCTCATCCCAGTAGACTTCATCAGTTCATGGTCATGATCATAGACTTAGACTGGTCTGAACTAGTCTTAGACTTATATTTGGTCATATCTAGTCTTGGACTTAGATTGGTCAGATATAGTCTTAGACTTATATTGGTCAAATCTAGTCTTAGACTTAGATTGGTCAGATATAGTCTGAAGTTAGATTAGTCAAATCTAGTCTTAGACTTAGATTGGTCAGATCTAGTCTGAATTTAGATTGGTCAGATCTACTCTTAGACTTAGATTAGTCAGAACTAGTCTTAGACTTATATTGGTCAGATCTAGTCTTAGACTTAAATTGGTCGGATCTAGTCTTGGACTTAGATTGGTCAGATATATTCTTAGACTTATATTGGTCAGATCTAGTCTTAGACTTAGATTGGTCAGATCTAGTCTGAACTTAGATTAGTCAGAACTACTCTTAGACTTAGATTGATCGGATATAGTCTTAGACTGGTCAGATCTAGTCTTAGACTTAAATTGGTCAGATCTAGTCTTGGACTTAGATTGGTCAGATATATTCTTAGACTTATATTGGTCAGATCTAGTCTTAGACTTAGATTGGTCAGATCTAGTCTGAACTTAGATTAGTCAGAACTAGTCTTAGACTTAGATTGGTCGGATCTAGTCTTAGACTGGTCAAATCTAGTCTCAGACTTAAATTGGTCAGATCTAGTCTTGGACTTAGATTGGTCAGATATATTCTTAGACTTATATTGGTCAGATCTAGTCTTAGACTTACACTACTGTTCAAATGTTTGGGGTCACATTGAAATGTCCTTATTTTTGAAGGAAAAGCACTGTAAGTTTCAATGAAGATAACTTTAAACTAGTCTTAACTTTAAAGAAATACACTCTATACATTGCTAATGTGGTAAATGACTATTCTAGCTGCAAATGTCTGGTTTTTGGTGCAATATCTACATAGGTGTATAGAGGCCCATTTCCAGCAACTATCACTCCAGTGTTCTAATGGTACAATGTGTTTGCTCATTGGCTCAGAAGGCTAATTGATGATTAGAAAACCCTTGTGCAATCATGTTCACACATCTGAAAACAGTTTAGCTCGTTACAGAAGCTACAAAACTGACCTTCCTTTGAGCAGATTGAGTTTCTGGAGCATCATATTTGTGGGGTCAATTGAACGCTCAAAATGGCCAGAAAAAGAGAACTTTCATCTGAAACTCGACAGCCTATTCTTGTTCTTAGAAATGAAGGCTATTCCACAAAATTGTTTGGGTGACCCCAAACTTTTGAACGGTAGTGTAGATTGGTCAGATCTAGTCTGAATTTAGAATAGTCAGATCTAGTCTTAGACTTAGATTGGTCAGATCTAGTCTGAAGTTAGATTAGTCAAATATAGTCTTAGACTTAGATTGGTCGGATCTAGTCTGAATTTAAATTGGTCAGATCTAGTCTTGGACTTAGATTGGTCAGAACTAGTCTTGGACTTAGATTGGTCGGATCTAGTCTTAGACTGGTTGGATCTAGTCTTAGACTTAAATTGGTTGGATCTAGTCTTGTACTTAGATTGGTCAATTATAGTTTTAGACTTATATTGGTCAGATCTAGTCTTAGACTTAGATTGGTCAGATCTAGTCTTAGACTTAGATTGGTGGGATCTAGTCTTAGACTTAAATTGGTCAGATATAGTCTTAGACCTAGATTGGTCAGATATAGTCTTAGACTTAGACTGGTCATATGTAGTCTTGGACTTCGATTATTCAGATCTAGTCTTAATCTTAGATTTGGTCAGAACTAGTCTTAGTATTAGATTGGTCGGATCTATTTTAGGCTTGGATTGGTCGGATCTAGTCTTAGACTTATATTGGTCAGATGTAGTCTTGCACTTAGATTGGTCAAATCTAGACTGAAATTTAGATTGGTTGGATCTAGTTTTAGGCTTAGATTAGTCGGATCTAGTCTTAGATTTAGATTGGTCGAATTTAGTCTTAGACTTAGATTGGTCGGATTCAGTCTTAGACTAATATTGGTCGGCTCTAGTCTTAGACTTAGATTGGTGGGATCTAGTCTTAGACTTAGATTAGTCGGATTTAGTCTTAGACTTAGATTAGTCAAATCTAGTTTTAGACTTAGATTAGTCAGATTTAGTCTTAGACTTAGATTGGTCAGATCTAGTCTTTGACTTAGATTGGTCAAATTTAGTCTTAGATTTAGATTGGTCAGATCCAGTCTTAGACGTAGATTGGTCAGATCTAGTATTCGATTTAGATTTGTCAGATCTAGTCCTAGACTTAAATTAATCAGATCTAGTCTTAGACTTAGATTGGTCAGCTCTAGTCTTAGACTTAAATTAGTCAGATCTAGTATTAGACTTAGATTGGTCAGCTCTAGTCTAGATCTGACTAGAGATTACAATGACCAGTATGAATGAGAACATCCATAGACATGTTCTAATGACTATGAATCAGTGTCAAATCAGTTGTATTCATATTTTTTTATAGTTTTACAGTACATACAAAATAATCGTTCAATTTCAGAGCCAAGGTGTACTCACTCCACGGTGAGGCGGCTCACTCGGTCGAGCGTGTCCAGGTGTGCTCGCTCAAACTCATCATGGTACCTCTCCATCCTCAGTGCTCTCAGCCAATCACTGACGGTCGCGACCGACGAGAAGTCTGTGGGGGTGGGGCTTAGCAGTGGCTGTGAGCAACCCCTGCAACCGGAGACAAGCGTGGGTTTATAGCAATATTATTTTAACGTATACCGGAGCAGACTCACCGAGGGATGTCGGCTTTGAGTGACACGGGATGCCTAATGAGTCTGTCCAAGGAGGACAGGATGGACTCGAAAAGCGGCCGGTCCCCTCGCTCGGCCTGCCAGCACTGCAGCATGAGAGAGTGGACGGCTGAGGGGCAGCTGGTGGGCGCCGGGAGGCGATACTGGTCCGCTACAGCCTTCATTACCTGCGATAGGACGGTAAACGCGCTTAGACGCTGGTTTGCAAAAATTGCCTAAAAAGTTAGCATGCTAGCATGACAACATGACAGCGCAGCCACGCAAAATTAGACTTAGATTGGTCAGATCTAGTCTTAGACTTAGATTGGTCAGATTTAGTCTTAGATTTAGATTGGTCAGATCTAGTCTTAGACTTAGATTGGTCAGATCTAGTCTTCGATTTAGATTGGTCGGATCTAGTCTTAGACTTGGATTTGTCAGATCTACTTTTAATCTTAGATTGGTCAGATTTAGTCTTATATTTAGTTTGGTCGGATCTGGTCCTGAATTGGTCAGATCTAGCACAGACTTAGATTGGTCAGATCTAGACTTAGACTTAGATTGGTTGGATATAGCCTTTGACTTAGATTGGTCGGATCTAGTCTTAGACTTAGGTTGGTCGGATCAAGCATAGACTTAGATTGGTCGGATCTAGTCTTAGACTTGGATTCGTCAGATCTAGTCTTAATCTTAGATTGGTCAGATTTAGTCTTAAATTTAGATTGGTCGGATCTAGTCTTAGTTTGGTCGAATATAGTCCTAGACTTAGATTGGTCGGATCTAAAATAGACTTAGATTGGTCGGATCTAGTCTTAGACTTATATTTTTCAGATCTAGACTTAGACTTAGATTGGTCGAATATAGTCTTAGACTTTGATTGGTCGGATCTAGTCTTAGACTTAGGTTGGTCGGATCAAGCATAGACTTAGATTGGTCGGATCTAGTCTTAGACTTGGATTCGTCAGATCTAGTCTTAATCTTACATTGGTCAGATTTAGTCTTAAATTTAGATTGGTCGGATCTAGTCTTAGTTTGGTCGAATATAGTCCTAGACTTAGATTGGTCGGATCTAGCATAGACTTATATTGGTCGAATCTTGTCTTAGACTTATATTGATCAGATCTAGTCTTTGACTTCGAATGGTCGGATCTAGTCTTAGATTTAAATTGGTCAGATCTAGTCTTAGACTTAGATTGTTCGGATCTAGCATAGACTTAGATTGGTCGGATCTAGTCTTAGACATATGTGGGTCCGATCTACTCTTAGACTTAGATTGGTACGATCTAGTCCTAGACTTAGAGTGCTGTTATTTGAAATACACAACATTGTAGATGTTAGCAGACATGTCAGGTATATTTGCACAAAGTATCGGTATCGGATCAGAATCGCCGATACCAGTCTGAATTTGACTTGGTATTACATTGGAAAGAAAATCAGTGGTAATTGCACGTCAATATCAATCACCATAATTAACAGTGTGAACTGTCTTACTACTACTACGTACTACTTATGACAACTTATAAAATAAAATACCTTGCCCACAAGTATACAGCCATTGAAAATTGTCCACTTTACTTACTTCCTGATTACTCATGTCCCAGTATGGACGTTCTCCGTACGACATGATTTCCCACATCAGGATGCCGAAGCTCCACACGTCGCTGGCTGAGCTGAACTTGCGGTGTTGGAAGGCTTCAGGTGCTGTCCACCTCACAGGAATCTTACTTCCCTGACGCAGGACAACAGAAGTCAAATACAGGAGCTTTCACGGGACGGATAAGGCCGCAATCTCCCGATGTCCAAGCATACGCACCAGCGAGGCTGTGTACGTCGGCATGTTTTGGTCAAGGCCCCTCATGAGTCGGGACAAGCCAAAGTCGGACACCTTGCACACCAGGTTGGAGTTGACCAAAACGTTCCTGGCCGCCAAGTCCCTGTGGACAAAGTTTCTCTCTGAGAGATAACGCATCCCAGCGCCGACCCCTCGGAGCATCCCGACCAGCTGGAGGATGCTGAACTGACCCTCGTTCTCCTACGACGAGAGGACGACGGTAAAAGGTGTGGCCAAATATTGTTGGGTGTGTTCCATTGGCTCACCCTGAGGAAGGAATCCAAAGGACCGTTCTCCATGAACTCTGTGATGATTCTTGGCGGAGGTACGCGGGTCACCACGCCCTCCAGCTTCAGCACGTTAGGGTGATCAAACTGTCCCAGGACCCCGGCCTCACTAAGGAATATGCCCTTCTCTCTGTCGGACGCCCCCCAGCGCAAAGTCTTGACGGCAACCAGGACCTCCCTGCGGCCTGGTGGACGATAGCGTCCCCGGGACACTTCTCCAAACTGGGCTGGAGAGGACACAAGTGTTGGACTCTTTATTGATGTTCTAAAAGTAGTAGGGCTGTGAATCTTTGGGCACCACACGATTTGATTCTTGGGGGTAATGATTTGTTTCAAAATCAATTCCCAATTCAACACGATTCTCGATTCAAACCGATTCCCGCCAAAAAATTATATACGGTATTGAACAAAAACTTGGCGTGTGGTTTTTTTCTGGCGCTTTAGCAATGTCCGGGTCTGAAAATAAACTACATCTCCCAGAATCCTCTGCACAGTGCGAGAACGCTGTAAGCAGGAAGCGATGTTTGTTTGTAGGAGATGAGAAGAATTGTTGTTTTCTGTCAAAATCTATTCATAACTTTTTAAGTTACGTTGCAAACAAACATACAAACAAACCCGGGCAAAAACATTACCTCGAGCATTTCCCAGGTCACGTCGCAGCGCAAAATGGAAATCACAAAAAAAAACTGTGCATCACGGGAAATACGAGTAAAGTCAAAAACTTCTTGATGAATCGTCAAAACATCCATCCATTTTTCCACCATTTGTCTTGCTCTGTGTCGCGGGGGTGCTGGAGCCTATCCCAGCTACGCTCGGGCGGAGGGCAGCTTACACCCTGGACAAGTCAATGCCTCATAAACCGTCACCCAAAAAATATATTCGAAGCCAGTGAAGGCAAAAATTGGTTTATGAGGTATCCATCCATCCATCCATCCATCTTCTTCTGCTTATCCAAAGTCCGGTCGAGGGGGCAGCAGCCTTAGCAGGGAAGCCCAGACTTCCCTCTCCCCAGCCACTTTGTCCAGCTCCTCCCGGGCGATCCCGAGGCGTTCCCAGGCCAGCCATAGTCTTCCCAACGTGTCCTGGATCTTCCCCGAGGCCTCCTACCGGTCGGACGTGCCCTACAAACCTCCCTAAGGAGGCGTTCGGGTGGCATCCTGACCAGATGATAGTCACACACACACTAGGTGTGGTTAAATTACCCTGTGCATTAGACCCATTCCCATGTTCAACACCCTGGGAGGTGAGGGGAGCAGTGAACAGCAGTGGTGGCCGCGTTCGGGAATAATTTTGATGATTTAACCCCCAATTCCAACCCTTGATGTTGAGTGCCAAGCAGGGAGGAAATAGATCCCATTTTTATAGTCTTTGGTATGACTCGGCCGGGGTTTGAACTCACGACCTACCGATCTCAGGGCGGACACTCTAACCACAAGGCCACTGAGCAGGCTTTGCAGGATTAAAAGTTATAATGCTCGTTAACTTTTTTAGAAACAGCCTATTCCAGACTGATATAAAAACAACAACAATCATATCGTACCGTGGTTTTAATACCGTGATAAAATTGTACCGTGATATTTTGATACTGTTACATCCCTACCAGTTAGTGATCCCTGCTGTAGCATGTTCCCAGCCTAAAAAAAGCACTCATAAACGGTCTGATTGCGAGGAACATCTAGGCTTGATTTTGGACAACAAAGTTCTAATGCGCTTTTGTTGGACCTCTGAGACTTCTTTCAAAGAGTTACACAATATTAGAATGCGGTAGCTTTACAGATGACAGCAAGA
The DNA here is from genome assembly GCF_033978785.1 of Entelurus aequoreus. NCBI lineage: Eukaryota > Metazoa > Chordata > Actinopteri > Syngnathiformes > Syngnathidae > Entelurus > Entelurus aequoreus. The sequence goes on along the minus strand of NC_084741.1, from coordinate 17,186,902 downwards.
AAGACTGGGACATACCTGCACCAATCACCTCCTCGATCTTCAGATGAGTAGAATCTATCTCTCTGGCAAATTCTTTAACCGCCTCGCTAGGGTCCTCGTACGTGGAGGGGTCTACATAATATTTCACTCCACCTGGAATTGCAAAGTCTGTGAGGCGTAACACTTAACATCGAACACGTTGTGAAGGTCTCACCTCTGTTGCTGATGTACCGCTGCAATCTGTCGCTGTACGGACTCTCCCTCCTTTTACTAACACGCAGAAGTACAAGAACGCAAGTTAGTGTTGTAAATACTCGGTCTGGCTGGTAGACCGCATACCTGCGAAACACCACCACGACCACGATGGCCGCTACCACCAGCAGAAACGCCGCCCCGCCCATCACAGATCCTATCAGAAGAGGTAGATGGTTCTGGACCTGCTGGGAATGCTCCTCTGTGGAACAAAAGAGTGGAAAATTATTGAACAATCTTGAAGGGGTAACGTAAAAAGTTTAGGAAGCGTATTTGGAGGGGTTAAACATAAGTCAAAATGGATGTCACATGCCTGACTTATACTGGTATATGTTGATGAGTAAAAACACAACTCTTTGTTCTGGTATAGTACGGTTCGGGTCAAGTGTAAACCGAATCCAACAAACCCAAGACCAGACAAAACAGACGGACCAAGGCTATCTGAGTGATGGTTCTCAGTGTGCTTGCAGGTGGACTCTAGCGCTAACTGCTAACCTCACCGATGCACCGATGCGAACCGCTCCAGTGAGAGCTGAAGGTCACGAACCGATGGTGCCATCAGGACCACATCATCTGCAAACAGCAGTGACGCAACCTTTAGCCCCCCGAGACGTATACCCTTTCCGCCATGGTCACGACTCTGCCTGAAAATCCTGTCCATGAAAATCACAAACAGGATAGGTGACAGAGCGCAGCCGTGGCAGAGACCAACCCCCACTGGAAACGGATCCGACCTACATCCAAGCACACGGACACAATATCTGCATGAGCGTACAAATACAAAACAGGGTTGGATCATTGTGTATCTCTTCGATCAAAACAGTGTTCTGTTTTGCCCAAAGAGGGGAAAATATTCCCCTAAAAGATGGGTATATTCCAAGACCTGAATCCCATTGAGTATCTCAAGGATTTGCCGAAGAATACTTTGGCCAGTAATGCATGCTGATCCTTCAGCGAATACAATACTGAAAGCCAAACACGGCCCAACAAATCGTTAGTGTGATGTTCCTAATATGGCGTTTTGTGATAGTGTTAGATGCTCAGTGACAGTGGAACCTCAATTTATGAACCCCTCTATAGGCGGACATTTCGATTTCTGGACTTTTAGGTCAAGCCAAATATGCATCTGTGTGCAAACCATGTCTCTGTGGACGAACGATTCATTTAGGCATCTGGAGGCAAGAAAGTAGGGCAAAATATTGTTTGGGAGGCGGAGCCTTGCACTGTACTTGCTTTGCAGGAAGACTCTCGCCTCGACATTCCAACATGTGTGCCTTTTCTTTGTTTTGTCCATTTTGTTAACTAAATTATGAGTCCAAAAAAAGCTCAACAGACCAGCGTGGAAAGAAGGAGGGAACCGCTGTAGGGTTAAAAAAAGACTGCTAGCGAGGAGTACATTCATGGTACTCACAAGCATGACCACAGCACAACACATTAAGTAACCACATCCAGTTTTAATTGCGATGAAGCCCTTTTTTTCTGGTAAAAGATGCCAGAACAGAAATATATCACACGGAGGAGAAGACAGTATCTGTTAGAAGTTATCAATTGTGCTGAAGTTGTACTTTTCTATCTGTGCAAAGGCACAACTTGTAATCTTCCATTGCGAGTTGTCTCGTATCAGCAGTTTGTTTACAGACCCGGCCTGCTGACAGCCGAGGACGGACATCGAGTACCTCAACGCAGATAAAAACAGAGACAGGGCGAAATCACAAGTGCCAGCACATTTCCATTCTGAATAATCATGTATTGTGTCTACTAGGGCTGCTTGCATTACCCCTCCCTTCAGAAGCAGCCTCAGTGATATTAACTAGGGACCTCCCGAATAAATAGAGGAGCACGTGGGACTGTACTTTAGAGCGTAGGGTGAAACTGTAACTGAGTGTACAGCCCCTCTCTCCTTATGAGCAAAATTCTACTCTATCTCTGCCTGAATCCTTCTTCTTGTCTTGTGTAATAGATAGTTCAGTGTTTGAACCTGACAGTATCCCTTCTCTCATTCCAGAGCGACCCCTCACTCTTCCAAAGCACAAACACGCAGACATGTACGGATACCCTGTACCCCTTCCATTGCCGTGTTCCCTTTACCCTCCCTCTGTCTGCTCCTTGCTCGTCAGTTATCTGACGAGCAATGTCAGATAGCTATGGGTGTCAGCCGAAATGAGCTTCCTCTGCCAGGTGGCGGGGCTCTCCCTTAGAGATAGGGTGAGAAGCTCTGTCATCCAGGAGGAGCTCAAAGTAAAGCCGCTGCTTCTCCACATGGAGAGGAGCCAGATGAGGTGGTTCGCAGATCTGGTCAGGATGCCACCCGAACGCCTCCCCAGGGAGGTGTTTCGGGCACGTCCGACCGGTAGGAGTCCACGGGGAAGACTCAGGACACGTTGGAAAGACTATGTCTCCCGGCTGGCCTGGGAACGCCTCGGGATCCCCCGGGAGGAGCTGGACGAAATGGCTGGGTAGAGGGAAGTCTGGGCTTCCCTGCTAAGGCTGCTGCCCCTGCGACCCAACCTCGGATAAGCGGAAGAAGATGGATGGAAAACACTTGTCTATTCAGCTATTATGGTCCCAGCACCTCAACTCCTAGTAAGAGGCAGTGGAAGTTTGAAGTTCCTTGGAGTGGCCCAGTCCATCAAGCTGGATTCGGCTGCGTATCTGGCAACCTCAGTCAGGGATAGGGGACTACAGAATTATGACCGTGATTGCAGTACCATTTCTGGCCAGATTTTTACATATGGCTCCTTTGAATAAAATATGGACTTTTGTCATTGATTGATTGATTGAAAATTGTATTAGTAGATTGCACAGTAAAGTACATATTCGGTACAATTGACCACTAAATGGTAACACCCGAATAGGTTTTTCAACTTGTTTAAGTCGGGGTCCACGTTAATCAACTCATGGTAGAGACTGGAGCCCATTATTCATATTTACACTGTTTCTTATGCGGAACTCTGCTTCACTATACAAACTTTTGTATTAACGAACCGTGCTCAGGAAGCAATTAATTTCATAAATTGAGGTTCCACTGTATAGATAAGTTGTGTTCTTACCAAGTGGCAGCGTGGTGAAGTATATGGTGTTGCTGTAAGGACCGTAGCCTCGCTCATTCCTCGCTCGTATCTGGAAGGCGTAGATGGATCCGGGGATGAGCGAGTTGACGGCCAACGTGTTGGTCTCGCTGTACACGCTGACCGCACTGTCCACATCCGAGCCCTGAGGAACACCCGAGCCCGCGAGACGTCACCGCCACTGACCACGCATCAGCGGCTTGAATATGAGAGGTCACCTTGTCAAAATATCTCAGTTGGTACTCCAAGATGTCCCCGTTGGGTCGGTCGGGCTGAGGCCAGGACAAGGTGATGGAGTCTGACGCACGGCTCAGCTGGTGCATCATGGGGACCGTACTGGGAACTGTGGGTGAAGGCACAGCAGATGGGTGTCATTTGAGGCTGTGCCCACAAGAGGGCAGCGTTGCAGAACCCATGTGAGTTATGTCATTGTTACAGGGCTGCCAAGTTTCAGAGAATGGCAAGAGTGAGATTTTAGTGTCAAGATGCGGTAAAAAACAGTGCAGGGCCAGCAAGGCCTTCTCTGCTGGCCTAACATAGCCAGAAATCATGATCATAATTAAAGATAAAAGTAATTTACTTTCCCTAAATACCTGAAAGTATTCATATTCTCTTCATGTCATATTATGCTCCTTCCAGAGCTGTTGTTTTTAGATTAGAGTGTTATGATCTGCTGCCCGGATCATGTACTGTTTGGTTTTTGGACTCCCTCAGTTCCTGTTTTTGTGCACCCCTGGGTTTGTTTTCTGTTTCCATGGGTGCTTGTCATCTTCATCTGTCTCTGATTGGTGTTCGGGACGCTCACCTGTTTCCCGAGCACTAATCAGAGCACCATTTAATCCTGCCTTTGCCGGTCAATCGGTCTGACTTCCTAATTTGCTACCCGCAACAGTTGACGATTTTTGATTGTGTATGCTAGCTCCCACGCTAGCCTCGTTAGCTTTGCCTCCCGTGCTATGAGCACACCTTTATATTTCCCTGTATGATGTATCCCAATAAATAATTTCTTACCTGCACATTGTGTCCGGAGTCCGTCTGCATCTTGGGAGAACGACCCCCGCATCACCATGCAACTCATCACATAGAGTTTGTATCCAATCGGAATTCAGCTAGCTTATGTTGCCATGCTGTACCAAATCTGCCCGGGGCTTTCAGAATCAACAATGCGGGCGTCCGTGCACTGTAAGTGAACAGGCACATACAGTTGATAGATAATTGCCATAGCCAATCAGATCACGAGTTGTTGTCAGTTTCCTCCGCCGGGTGGCGGGGCTCTCCCTTAGAGATAGGGTGAGAGGCTCTGCCATCCGGGCGAAGCTCAAAGTAAAGCCGCTGCTCCTCTACATGGAGAGGAGCCAGATGAGGTGGTTCGGGCATCTGGTCAGGATGCCACCCGAACGCCTCCCTAGGGAGGTGTTTAGGGCACGTCCGACCGGTAGGAGGCCACAGGGAAGACCCAGGACATGTTGGGAAGACTATGTCTCCGGGCTGGCCTGGGAACGCCTCGAGATCCCCCGGGAAGAGCTGGACGAAGTGGCTGTGGAGAGGGAAGTCTGGGCTTCCTGGCTAAGGCTGCTGCCCCTGCGACCCGACCTCGGATAAGCGGAAGAAGATGGATGGACGGATGGTGTTCTGTTTTTATTTACCATTTACACAACGTGCCAACTTCACTGGTTTTGGGTTTTGTACTTGATATTTTTTAATTTTATTAAAGTCATTCATACTTAACTTTTTATCTTATTAGTTATGCAAGCTTTTATTCTACTCATGGTTCTTACCATTTTACAGGTTTTATTATGTTTACTTTCCAACGTTCCTCAGAGGGAGCCATCTGCCTCAGGGGTTATCGGCCGTGCCGCGGGGGCGCTTTTGTGTCAGGGTCTTGGTGGCCATGGTCTAAAGACCTCCCGGTGCGGACGGCTCCTGTGATAGTGTTTACTCACCTGGCTCCTCTGTACTCAGCCGTGCATTTGTTTGTTTGTATACGTGTGTGTGTGTGTGTGTTTGTGTTCGGTATGTGTGTGCGATAATGGGGGATGTGGGTCAACGGGGTATTGTTTTTAAGTTTGTAAAGCACGTTGCGTTTCATTTCTTTTATGTATAAATAAAGTTTGATTTGATTTGAAAACTGCTACTTTAATATTTATTGATTACATGCATCTGTATATATTTTGCCATATTCTGAATACTTTCCTTTAATAAATTGTTTCTATTTGATTTATTTTTTTTCCAAGAAAACAGGAGCTCTGTGCTCTTGTGTCATCCTTTTGTGTTCCCGATGTTTCCTTCTTGTTTTCATATGTTTTGTTTTTTTTGCCCCTTTTGGTTCGGGACCCTTTGGGACTGTGTGACAAGGGGTGGCACTTTCGCGACTTCTGCGGTGCTTTGTTGTGAACATTCTGGATCTGCCTCCCGGGAGCCTTTTGGCCATGGAGACCAGCTGCTGGGTCTCTGCCACACCAGAGTCCGTTTGGAGAGACTGGAGGAGATGCGGATGAAGAGACAGGTGCTGCGGAGCTGGCGCTGAGCGCCGGGACGGACGGGCTACACAGTGTCTTGGTCCTGGGCATGACGTTAAAGTGCATCTGGCAGTGGAGGCTCCTCTATGGGGTCTTGGGGCACTAGGAGGTTAACCCCTTTACAACTGTTACCCCAGGTGGCCCTTGGCAAAGGCCTAGTACCTGACTGCCACCGAGCCAGGGATACGGTGAAGACCTCAACGGCGGAGCAGGCGGAAGACGGTAGATGTAAGAACCACCACAACGGCTGCGATGGCGGAAGAAGGCACCCCCATATCCATGTGGGCCCAGTTATGGGGAAGTAACAACCCAAGACCTCAACGGTGGAACAGGCGGAGGATGATTGCTAACCCTATGGAGCTTCACAACTGCTGCGATGGCGGATGAAGGCCGCAGCAGAAAAGGGTCCCCAGTCGTCTTGGCCTCCATGCCATTGGACCCTGACCCGGATCTGTCAAGGATCGTGTGGTGACTGTCTGTGCACCAGTCTCCCCACGTAAAACAAAGTCACGCACAGGTATCCTCCATAAAGGGATACACCCCTACCAGGAGGATCGTCATACTCGTTCAAATGACCGCCGATGATGATGAGTACATACTCTCTAGTTTTGACTTCCATGTTGACTGTATCTGTATCTGGTCTGTTCCTAGATTATATTCGGAGACCTGACCAAGTTCATGTGGCTGAGCTTCATAGATCTGCTGGGCTTTTTAACCTGTGAGTACGCTCCCAGTCGGAGGAAAGCGATCCAAGATGGATATATACGGCGATACATGTTTTTTTTAACACCCCCCCCCCCCCCCTAACGATGACAGTGTCTTGGCTGAATGAGCAGGTATCGGACACCTCGGTCTCCTTGGACGTATCCTCGCTCATCCATGCGGACTGGACACTGGTCGAGAGTTGGTGGGCGGCCCAGGGTGGAGTCGGCTCTCTTGGTTGCTTTGTTGGGTCCGCTCCTGTCTCTGGCCATGCTCCCCCCACCCCAGCAGTCGATGGCGTGCAACACTGCAGAGGCCACCACAGTGTTTTTTTGTTGTTGTTTTACTTTTGTGGCTGTATGTAGAAGTGGCTGGTTGCATCAGCTCTGCTCTTTTAATGTTTTGAATGTCCTTTGTGTTCTTTGATGTTTCCCTCTTACACACATGCTTATGTGTGCTATGGCTATGAGGTTTTCCCCCCCCTTGGCCTCAGTCTGGACTCTCTCCAGGGCTCAGGCTTAGACTGATATTTTTTGTTCTATTCTATCGCGTAGTGGCTTCTGTGGTTGGTTAGATTTTGACTTGAGGGTCTGGTGGATTGGTTAGCTTGGTCAATCACGGCAAAGCTGCGAGGGCCACAGTTTATTGCCGTGAAAAAAATAAATATAGAGTAGTGCTTGGGGAAATATAAGCGTGCGAAATGCCAAGTGTGGCGTGAGGCTTGGCAGCCCTGTCATTATGTGTCTGTCCTTTACAGTCACGGTCCTGTGAGCCGACTGCGTTTGACAAGAGGACGGACAGGGGGCGCCATTTCATCCCATTTTGTGCTCACCTGATTGGCTCGTGGTAAAGTTGATGCTTGTGTAGCGGGCAGGGAAAGGGCTGAGGGAGGACACCTCATTCATGGCTTGGACCTGGCACAGGAAGTCACAATTTATTTTAAAAAAAAAATTCCTATAACTTGCTTACTTTAGCAAAAAAAACAAGTCAATTAAGTTCTAGCCCTAATTGTACTATAAACTAACCCTAAATCATACTTAAATCCAGTGTTCCTCAATTATTTTCCCCCTAAGAAGGAGAAAACTTCTTGCGCCACCACTCTCTGCCGTGACTATAAACTGTAATATGTGTCTATAAAATTGTTATAAGTAGAGATGTCCGATAATATCGGCCTGCCGATATTATCGGCCGATATATGCGTTAAAATGTAATATCGGAAATTATCGGTATCGTTTTTTTTTTATTATCGGTATCGTTTTTTTTTTTTGTTTTTTTTTTTTTTAATTAAATCAACATAAAAACACAAGATACACTTACAATTAGTGCACCAACCCAAAAAACCTCCCTCCCCCATTTACACTCATTCACACAAAAGGGTTGTTTCTTTCTGTTATTAATATTCTGGTTCCTACATTATATATCAATATATATCAATACAGTCTGCAAGGGATACAGTCCGTAAGCACACATGATTGTGCGTGCTGCTGGTCCACTAATAGTACTAACCTTTAACAGTTAATTTTACTAATTGTCATTCATTACTAGTTTCTATGTAACTGTTTTTATATTGTTGTACTTTCTTTTTTATTCAAGAAAATATTTTTAATTTATTTATCTTATTTTACAAATTTTTTTAAAAAGTACCTTATCTTCACCATACCTGGTTGTCCAAATTAGGCATAATAATGTGTTAATTCCACGACTGCATATATCGGTTGATATCGGTATCGGTTGATATCGGTATCGGTAATTAAAGAGTTGGACAATATCGGAATATCGGATATCGGCAAAAAGCCATTATAGGACATCCCTAGTTATAAGTACACCTCTGCAAAACATGGTATCCCTATTTACATTAAATGAAACAAAAAAAGTACTATAGATAAATTTACTACAGAAAATAATAACTTTATTAACATTGTTTTTAGTCTGTAACAGAAAAGACTTAAAGTGTATCAATTTGCCTGAAAAATACATACAAA
>NC_084741.1:17155900-17168400 GCF_033978785.1 Entelurus aequoreus | reverse complement strand
AATAATAATAAGAATACTAAGAATAATACTAAGAATATTAATGATAATAATAATGATAATAATAATAATAATAACCACCTCATCTGGCTCCTCTCGATGTGGAGGAGCAGCGGCTTTACTTTGAGCTCCCCCCGGATGGCAGAGCTTCTCACCCTATCTCTAAGGGAGAGACCCGCCACCGGGCGGAGGAAACTCATTTGGGCCGCTTGTACCCGTGATCTTGTCCTTTCAGTCATAACCCAAAGCTCATGACCATAGGTGAGGATGGGAACGTAGATAGCCCTGTAAATTGAGAGCTTTGCCTTCCGGCTCAGCTCTTTCTTCAACACGACGGATCGATACAGCGTCCGCATTACTGAAGACGCCGCACCGATCCGCCTGTCGATCTCACCATCCACTCTTCCCTCACTCGTGAACAAGACTCCGAGGTACTTGAACTCCTCCACTTGGGGCAAGATCTCCTCCCCAACCCGGAGATGGCACTCCACCCTTTCCCGGGCGAGAACCATGGACTCGGACTTGGAGGTGCTGATTCTCATCCCAGTCGCTTCACACTCGGCTGCAAACTGATCCAGTGAGAGCTGAAGATCCTGGCCAGTTGAAGCCATCGGGACCACATCATCTGCGAAAAGCAGAGACCTAATCCTGCAGCCACCAAACTGGATCCCCTCAACGCCCTGACTGCGCCTAGAAATTCTGTCCATAAAAGTTATGAACAGAATCGGTGACAAAGGGCAGCCTTGGCGGAGTTCAACCCTCACTGGAAACGTGTCCGACTTACTGCCGGCAATGCGGACCAAGCTCTGACACTGATCATACAGGGAGCGGACCACCACAATCAGACAGTCCGATACCCCATACTCTCTGAGCAGGACTTCCAGAGGGACATGGTCGAATGCCTTCTCCAAGTCCACAAAGCACATGTAGACTGGTTGGGCAAACTCCCATGCACCCTCAAGGACCCTGCCGAGAGTATAGAGATGGTCTACCAATCCACGACCAGGACTAAAAACCACACTGTTCCTCCTGGATCCGAGGTTGGACTATCCGGCGTAGCCTCCTCTCCAGTACACCTGAATAGACCTTACCGGGAAGGCTGAGGAGTGTGATCCCACTATAGTTGGAACACACCCTCCGGTTCCCCTTCTTAAAGAGAGGAACCACCATGGTTGGGCAAACTCCCATGCACCCTCAAGGACCCTGCCGAGAGTATAGGGCTTGTCTACCGTTCCACGACCAGGACGAAAACCACACTGTTCCTCCTGGATCCGAGGTTCGACTATCCGGCGTAGCCTCCTCTCGTACACCTGAATAGTCCTTACCGGGAAGGCTGAGGAGTGTGATCCCACAATAGTTGGAACACACCCTCCGGTTCCCCTTCTTAAAGAAAGGAACCACCATGGTTGGGCAAACTCCCATGCACCCTCAAGGACCCTGCCGAGAGTATAGAGCTGGTCTACCGTTCCACGACCAGGACGAAAACCACACTGTTCCTCCTGGATCCGAGGTTGGACTATCCGGCGTAGCCTCCTCTCCAGTACACCTGAATAGACCTTACCGGGAAGGCTGAGGAGTGTGATCCCACGATAGTAGGAACACACCCTCTGGTTATCTTTCTTAAAGAGAGGAACCACCATGGTTGGGCAAACTCCCATGCACCCTCAAGGACCCTGCGGAGAGTATAGAGCTGGTCTACCGTTCCACGACCAGGACGAAAAACCACACTGTTCCTCCTGGATCCGAGGTTGGACTATCCGGCGTAGCCTCCTCTCCAGTACACCTGAATAGACCTTACCGGGAAGGCTGAATAGTGTGATCCCACGATAGTTGGAACACACACTCTGGTTCCCCTTCTTAAAGAGAGGAACCACCACCCCGGTCTGCCAATCCAGAGGTACCGCCCCCGATGAATGGAAACATATTTTTCTTCTAAAATTTAGTGGGCACGGCTTATATACCGGTGCGGTCTATAGTCCAGAAAATGCGGTACTTGTTAAATAAAACCTTTTTTTTGGCTTTTTATGATTACTTATGGCTACTACGCTACTGTGGTACTTGGAGAGCCTAGTGTTTGCTGAAAAAAAACCCAGCTTGCTTGTGAACCTAATGAGGAAAAAGGGTATGGAAAATGAGTTATTTAATTAAAAATGTCACAAATGTTCTTACTTTATGCTAATTATTTACCGGCAAGTCTTTGGTCACATGACATAAATACAATTAGTGCTAATTAAACCACAACAAAATGTATCTTTTTTTTATTTTATTTTTTTAATTTTTTTTTATTCATTTTTTTTTTTTTAATCTGTGTGTAAATAAAACATAAAAAAAACCATGTCTTCTTTAAAAAGAGGTTGCAATAAGTTGCTGCACGACACACCAAAGCGCTCAGTTAACAAATGTTCTGCTCTACTTGCTGGCGATAAACTCTTGTATGAATAATTCAAGTGTGACTTTTTTATTTTATTTTTGTTTTACTTTCTTTCTGCCTTAATGTCAGCCATGTATTTTTGATCACTCTTCATGCCTGAAAAAAAAAAACGGGAATAATCAGAACATTAACCCTTCGGTAGCCTTTTTTTTTAGTAGGGATGCACAAACTAGTATCGGACCATTTCTGTTCAAAGCTTTGGCTGATACTTTATTTTGGGTTACGTGTGTGTTCATACGCAGTGTGGAGCCGCTCCTCCTCAGCTAATAATCATCATTTTCATTATGCAAAAGAAGCATGTTTCTTACAAGTAGTATTATCACTGGAGGACATAGCTAAATGTTACACAAAGCCTTGCTGTATGCAGAAACTTTCTCACTGAGTCTGTAAACAAGAACAAAAGAATATATATATATATATATATATATATATATATATATATATATATATATATACAGTATATATTTGTTAGGTCAGGAACAAACATGGAAGCTATTTCATCCCTACAAACCTGCTCTTGAGGGGATTTCAGGAAAAAAACAAAGGAACAATCCCCTGAAGAGCAGGGAAACCTACAAAACAAGCTTGCAGGGATACAATTGCCTTCGTGTTTTTTCCTGAACTAAAGAATATATATATATATATATATATATATATATATATATATATATATATATATATATATATATATATATATATATATATATATATATATATATATATATATATATATAATTTTAATAATTGTATTATTTAAAAAAAATATATTTAACATGGGATTTTTCCTGAACCCCCTGAAGAGCAGGGAAATCTGAAAAACAGGCTTGTAGGTATGAAATAGCCTCCGTGTTTTTTCCTGACGTGACGAATATATATATATATATATATATATATATATATATATATATATATATATATATATATATATATATATATATATATATATATATATATATATATATATATATATATATATATATATATATATACATATATTTATTCTAATTTTATTTTATTTTGTTATTTTTGTTATTCTTATTTTTTATTCAACATGAAATCCCCTATATATACCGGTGTGTATATATATGTACCTATAATTTATTTTATTTTATTTTATTGTATTTTATTTTATTTTATTTTTTATTTATTTATTTATTTTTTTCTGAAATCCCCTGCAAAACAGGCTTGTAGGGATGAAATAGCTTCTGTGTTTTTTCCTGACTTAACGAATATTTCGCTCTACCCCGGAGCACTGTCTAACTGATAAACCACATTAACCTCGGCTATATATATATATATATATATATATATATATATATATATATATATAAATGTATTTAAACAATGTTTTTTTATCAATCATTTTGTTCTATACTTACTTACATTAGGAAAACATTCTAAATGCAAACAAATGAAAGTTTGCGTTTCCATGCTAAAGTGTATATTAATGCACACATGCTAATAATTTGTATATTAATGCTAACATGCTAACAATTATGCTTGGCGACAACGTTGCATCAGGATTATTCAATCTTCATTTTTGCTTGCTGCATTTTCTCTCCGCGCCCCGCACTTTTCCGTCATTTGCTCACGGACGAGTGGCCATCACGTCGCCATGACCCAAATGTGTCACATGGCTTTCACCAGGACTCGACCCCCCCCCCCCCCATGTCTCCATCTCTGTAGCTCATCTCTTATGCTTTATGACGATGAGTACTGATATCATCCCGCAGCGGCGATACGTATGTTGGTTTGTCAGCAATTGAATATATACCTTGTATACAATTATGTTTTAATTCAACTTGGAATAGGCTCCAGCACCCCCTGCGACCCCAAAAAAGGACAAGCGGTAGAAAAATGGATGGATGGATAAACTGGTCCCTAAAGATACCTTGTTATTGTGCAATACCAAGATATTCAAATCATTATTGCAATACTTTATAATTATTATTATTTACATATTTATAAATATATAATTAAATAAATAATACTATAAACATTATTTATTTATTTTTAAATTATTATTATATCAACAATATATTAACTATATAATATATTAATATTAATATATATAATATATTTATTTAAAAAATTATATATATATATATATATATATATATATATATATATATAATATATATATATTTTTTAAATATATATATATATATATATAATATATTAATTTTAATATATTAATTATATAATAAATGAGTTACTTAAAAAAATAAAATAATTATAGTTACTCGTCACTTTGCCAAAAAATGTATCGAATTAGTAACATATTTACTCTTTGCTAAATCTAATGAGTTACTAGGGAAATTAATTATTGTATTACTTTAAAAAAAAGACAATATCAAGCTTATTAAGTTGAACGACGTTTCATGAGAGCAGAGTGTGTGCCTTTTAAAAGTGACGTGTTTTTATCCATCCATTCATCCATTTTTCCTACAGCTTGTCCCTCTCGGGGTTGGCTGGAGTCTATCCCATTGACAAAATAAAGTGTCTAGTGCACAATAGGTAAACAAAAACAAAAACTACTATTGGCTCTTGTTTGAATAATTTTACTTTGCTCTCAAAGCTTTCCTGTATTCAGACCCAAACTCCCTGACTTTGTCAACAGTAACCACATTGAGTGAAGAAAAGTGATTTTGAAATCAGCCCGTCTTACCCAAGCAAGCGGAGCCGTTGTCGTTGGGTTGGTAGCCGCCGTCGCAGACGCAGCCGCCGACCGCCACCATCCACTCGCCTTCCGCGTTGCAGTGCATGCGAGGCTTGCCGCCCGCCGCGGCCTGGCTGTGGGTCACGCACGTGCCGTTCACGGCCACCAGGGACGTGGTTTCCACCCCTGACGGCGTGGCCGGGTAGGACGCCAAGTGGAGGTTGGTGGCGGGACAGCGGCGGTAAAAGACCGACACCCCTATGAGGGAAACGCAGGCGCCGCTGTCCACCACCGCCAGGACGAATCTAGGCGGGGAAACAACACGGTCAGACTGAGATTGTAAATATGATAAGTGTGTTTTATTTGTTTTCTATTTATTTCATTATTCTTTTTCATTTGTATTTTTTATGTGATAATATAATAACACTGTTACTGGATAATAATAGTCTATTTTCAAGTTATTTTATTTTATTTTTCTTATTATTTCTAAATGTTATAATTTTGTTTTTATATAAAAAAAATTATGATAACACTGTTTATGAACAATAGGCATCCCTAATATTTATTTTAATTTTTTCAAGTGTGTTCTATGTATTTTTTTACCAAAATTAAGCAGGGTTACTTTATTCTACTTTTTTTTTTTTTTTCATTTTTTATATTTGTATTCTTTTTTTTTTATAATTGTACTAATTTTGTAGTTGTAAAAAATATGACAATATGATAACACTGTTTATAAACAATAGTAATCTCTAATATTTTTTTTATTTTTTCAAGCATATTCTACGTATTTTTGACCAACTTAAGCAGGACTATTACATGTATTTACTTTTTTTATATTCTTATTTTAATTGTTCTAATTTTGGTTTTATGAAAAAAACGGACAATATTCATCCAGAACACTACTCTATGTATTGTTATTTCCTTCCAAGCGTGTTCTACATACAGTATTTTTGGCCAAATTTAATTTATTATCATTTTGAAGTTCATTTATTTTTTTAATATTTTTTTTAATTGTACTAATTTTGTTTATATTTAAAAACAATTATATGATAATACTGTTTATGAACAATAGTCATCCCTATAATTTCTTGTAATATTTTCAAGCATATTCTACGTATTTTTGACCAAAATTAAGCAGGGTTATTCCATTGTTGTACTTTTTTTAAATCCTTATTTTAATCCAGAACCCTACTCTATTATTGTTTTTGTTTTTTAACGTGTTCTATGTATTTTTGATCAAAATTAAGCAGGGTTAATTTTTTATAATTTTTCATTTCATTTTTTTTTCCACTAATTTGTTTTAATTGTACAATTTTTTTTTTAAATGAATTTAAAAAAAAAAAAAATATATATATATATATATATATATATATATATATATATATATATATATATATATGTATATATATATATATATATATATATATATATATATATATATATATATATATATATATATATATATATGATAATACTGTTAATGAACAATAGTCATTCCTACTATTTCTTGAATATTTTGCAAGCATATTCTACGTATTTTTGACCAAAAAGCAGGATTAATTATTTTTTTACATTGTTTTCCATTCTTATTTTAATTGTCCTAATTTTGGTTTTATGAACAAAATTTGACAATAATCATACAAAACCCTACTGTATTTATTGTTATTTTTTTCAAGCATGTTCTCCGTATTTTTGGCCCAAATTAAACAGGGTTAGTTTATAATTTTGTATTTCTTTTTATTATTATTATTGTATTTGTTTTAATTGTACTAATTGTGTTTTTATTTGAAAATATATATATACATTTATGATAACACTGTTTATTTCTTTAATTTTTTACAAGCATATTGTACATATTTTTGATCAAAATCAATTAGGATTATTTAATTGTTTTACTTTTTTTTCCCATTCTTATTTTAAATTGTTAGAATTGTATTTTTATGCAAAAAAAAAAAAATTGCACAATAATAATCCAGAACCCTACTTTATTTATTTTTATTATTTTTGAACGTGTTCTACGTATTGTAGACCAAAATTACGCAGGGTTAATTCATTATCATATTTAATTTAATGTTATTTTTTTTTAAACGTTTAATTGCAATAAAAAAAATTAAATAAAATAAAAATAAAAAATTATAATACTGTTTATGAACAATAGTCATCCCTATTATTTATTGTAATAATTTCAAGCGTATTCTACATATTTTTTACCAAAATTTAGCAGGGTTATTCCATTTTTGTACTTTTGTTTAATTCTTATTTTAAATGTTGTAATTTTGGTTTTATTAAAAATGGACAATAATCATCCAGAACTCTACTCTATTATTGTTTTTTTTTTTAACGTGTTCTACGTATTTTTGACCAAAATTAAGCAGGGTTAATTTATTATGATTTTTCATTTCATTTTCTCTATCTTTATTAATTTGTTTTAATTGTACTAATTTTGTTTTTATTTAAAAAATAAAATACAATTATATATATATTTATATATATATATATATATATATATATATATATATATATATATATATATATATATATATATATATATATATATATATATATATATATATATATATATGTATGCATATATATGTATGCATATATATGTATTTATATATATATGTATGTATGAATATATATATATATATATATATATATATATATATATATATATATATATATATATATATATATATATATATATATATATATATATATGCATGTATACATATACATATAAGTGGAGGACTTCAAGTACCTCGGAGTCTTGTTAACGAGTGAGGGAAGAGTGGATCGTGAGATCGACAGGCGGATCGGTGCGGCGTCTTCAGTAATGCGGACGCTGTATCGATCCGTTGTGGTGAAGAAGGAGCTGAGCCGAAAGGCAAAGCTCTCAATTTACCGGTCGATCTACGTTCCCATCCTCACCTATGGTCATGAGCTTTGGGTTATGACCGAAAGGACAAGATCACGGGTACAAGCGGCCGAAATGAGTTTCCTCCGCCGGGTGGCGGGGCTCTCCCTTAGAGATAGGGTGAGAAGCTCTGCCATTCGGGGGGCGCTCAAAGTAAAGCCGCTGCTCCTCCACATGGAGAAGAGTCAGATGAGGTGGTTCGGGCATCTGGTCAGGATGCCACCCGAACGCCTCCCTAGGGAGGTGTTTAGGGCACGTCCGACCGGTAGGAGGCCACGGGGAAGACCCAGGACACGTTGGGAAGACTATGTCTCCCGGCTGGCCTGGGAACGCCTCGGGATCCCCCGGGAGGAGCTGGACGAAGTGGCTGGGGAGAGGGAAGTCCCCTGCTTAAGCTGCTGCCCCCGCGACCCGACCTCGGATAAGCGGAAGAAGATGGATGGATGGATGGATGGATGGATATATATATATATATATATATATATATATATATATATATATATATATATATATATATATATATATATATATATATATATATATATATATATATATATATATATATATATATATATATATATGTATTTATATATGTATGTATGTATGATTGGACGTAGTCATAGTTCTACAATGTCAACCATCAACCCACACTACTATTCCACTATATCGAACGCAAAACATGTTGTCCCTTTCACAAACTTCACAGTTTACCTGGAATTTCCTGTAATTTTCTTCCTATTTACAATGAATGGGAAATATATAATTGACTGCATATCCCACATTTCTCATCCGATTTGAACCGTTCCAACATCCACACACTCCACTCCCTTTGGACCAATCATAAAACCAGTTTCCAAATTCAAAAAATTCCGGGAATTTTCAGAATTCCCGGTTTTCCAAAGCTGTATTTTTAACACCAGATTTTTTGACCATTCCTCCTCCTTTTTCCGTAAATATGACCTGTTTTTACAAAATTCCAGGAATTCCGAAATACCAATTAAAATTCAAAATGTTACTATGTCAACATTTTTCAACCGTTTCAGAGAATTCCAACATCAACCCATTCATATCGTCTAGGACAATTATTGTTTTACCTACATTTTCAAAAAAATCCAGTTTTGACCGAAAATTCCCATTTTAATTGTTCAGATTTTGGTTGAATAAAAAAATGGACAATAATCATCCAGAACCCGACTTTATTTATTGTTATTTTTTTCAAACGTGGTCTACGTATTTTTGACCAAAATTAAACAGAGTTAATTTTTTACAATTTTTTATTTCATTTTTATTATTTTTTATTATTTTTTAAATTGTACCAATTGTGTTTTTATTTTAATTTTAAATATATGATAACACTCTTTATGAACAATAATCATCCTTAATATTTCTTATAATTTATATTTTTATTTATATATTTCTTATAATCAAGCATATTTTACATATTTTTGACCAAAGTTAGGCAGGGTTAATTAATTATCATATTTCATTTAATGTTGTTTTTTTTTTAAATGTTTAATTGTACTAATTTTGTTTTTATTTAAAAAAAAAATGATAACACTTTTTATGAACAATAGTCAATCTTAATATTTATTAATTTTTTTTCAAGCATATTCTATGTATTTTTGAGCAAAATTAAGCAGGATTATTTTACTTTACTTTTTTAAATTCCTATTTTAATTGTTCTAATTTTGGTTTTATAAAAAAAAATGGACAATAATCATCTCAAAAAACTCCTGTTTTTCCCGAAATTTCTCGAAAACTCCAATTCAAATGAATGGACTTATTCATAGTTATATGATCCCCAAAATTATCCAAAATTTTGCGTCATTTTTTATCCGACCCAAAACTTTTCGACTGCAATAAAAATATCAAATGGAATTTCACATAAATACTTTTTCTTATAACATAATTATCAAAATGTTGTTTTTGGATACTGATATCGGTCCGACATCATCGAATAAAGTAATGGTATCGGCTTGCATGTCAAACGTGCGATACCATGCGCGATACAAGCAGTCCTGCGGCGAGTTCAGAGCCACTTAACATCTAAATTTGCATTTTACTAAAAGTATTTCCAAAAGGTAAACATGCTCGGCTATAGGCTACTAGGACCTTGCAGCTACACAACAGCTAAGCAAACTGTAGCGCACAAGCTAGACACAAGTAATAATTGAACAATATCGCAGTGTGAAATAGCACATTTGTCAATATAAAGTATCAAATAATTATTGTTGCATATTACTTACACATACAAAAACTACTAAAATGTATAAATAATAAATGATTAAATAATTATTAAAATAATGAAATGATGCAATCGATGATTAAGTGAATATTTAAATAATTAAATGCAATTTTACATTAAATTACTACATGTATGGCTTTAGGATAAATAATAATTATTGAACATTTAAGGAATTATTTAAAGATGTATTTATTTAATTTGGACCTTCCATAAATAAACATTATGTATAATTTTATAAGTATTAAACATTATCATTTGTATTTTGTAATTAAGAATTTGTAATTATCGGACAATTACCTGCTTGCAGATTTCAGTTTAAAAATTGTTCAAGTTTTTTACGCAAAAATTAAGCAGTTTTGCATTTTATTCCATGATTGCACTTAGTATGATGTGAATAAACTGTGATCATACGTACAAGCTTTTACCACGCACATGTGGAACGGTCAAGTTTTACCCGTTGCGTGTGAGCGGGGCGAAGCTGCGCGTCTTGACGTTGACGCGACTGTATCGCTTGTCCTGGTACTGGTGTGGCGAGCTCGGCTCCACCTTGGAAAAGCTCTTGTCGGCGGCGATGGTGTCGATCTTCACCCAGCCCTCCCTGGTCACCTTCTCGCCGCCAGACGGCTGAAAATACACGTCACAAACTATTAAATGGCACAAAAGAGGACGAGGAATAGCTAAACATGCTTCACTACACACCGTAGGAGGATACAATAGCTCACCGGCGTCACAATGTAAACAAACGCCATGGGTGGATCTACACCTGACATCCACTGTAATGATACCAAGTACAAGAGCGTATCTAGTCGATATTACTATGATTCCTTGATACTTTTTATCATCACAAAATCTTTTTTCCTTTTTAAAAAATATTCATGTTATGTTTATAAACTCAGGAAATACGTCCCTGGACACATGACGACTTTGAATATGACCAATGTATGACCCTGTAACGACTTGGTATCGGATCGATACCTAAATGTGTGGTATCATGCAAAACTAATGTAAAGTATCAAAACAACAGAAGAATAAGTGATTATTACATTTTAACAGAAGTGTAGATAGAACATGTTAAAAGAGAAAGTAAGTAGATAGTATTATTAAATGAACAAGTAGATTAATAATTCATTTTCTACCACTTGTCCTTAATAATGTGTACAAAATAATAGGTGTATAAATGACACAATATGTTACTGAATATGTCAACTGACTAATTAGGAGCCTTTGTTTGTTTACTTACTACTAAAAGACAAGTTGTCTAGTATGTTCACTATTTTATTTAAGGACAAACTTGCAATAAGAAACATATGTTTCATGCACCCTAAGATTTTCTTGTTAAAATAAAGACAATAATGAAATTATTTGTGGTCCCCTTTATTTAGAAAAGAACCGAAAAGTACAGAAATACCGGTACTTTAATAAAATATTTGTATCAGGACAACACTAATATATATATATATATATTTTTTAAATGTATTTATTTATTTTTCCTTATTTGTTTTTCAGGCAAATTGATGCACTTTAAGTGTTTTCTCATACAGACTAAAAATATGATAGTAAAGTTATTATTTTTTGCTGTAAATTGATCTATATTACTTTTATTGTTTTTTTGTTGTTAAAATAAAGCCAATAATGGCATTTTTTTCTGGTCAAATTTTTTTTAGAAAAGTACCGAAAAGTACCGACATACCGGTACTTTAATAAAATATTTGTATCAGGACAACACTAATATATACATATATATATATATATATATATATATATATATATATATATATATATATATATATATATATATATATATATATATATATATATATATATATATATATATATTTTTTTTTTTTTAAATTTATTTATTTATTTTTCCTTATTTGTTTTTCAGGCAAATTGATGCACTTTAAGTGTTTTCTCATACAGACTAAAAATATGATAGTAAAGTTATTATTTTTTGTTGTAAATTGATCTATATTACTTTTATTGTTTTTTTGTTGTTAAAATAAAGCCAATAATGGCATTTTTTTGTGGTCCCCTTTTTTTTTTAGAAAAGTACCGAAAAGTACCGAAATACCGGTACTTTAATAACATATTTGTATCAGGACAACACTAATATATATATATATATATATTTTTTTTTTTAAATGTATTTATTTATTTTTCCTTATTTGTTTTTCAGGCAAATTGATGCACTTTAAGTGTTTTCTCATACAGACTAAAAATATGATAGTAAAGTTATTATTTTTTTGTTGTA
>NC_084741.1:17088400-17150900 GCF_033978785.1 Entelurus aequoreus | reverse complement strand
GCTTGGATGGCTCTAAAACCTGTATGTACCTTTCATTATTAATGGTGCCTTCACAGATGTGTAAGTTACCCATGTCTTGGGCACTAATACACCCCCATACCATCACACATGCTGGTGTTTACACTTTGCGTCAAGAACAATCCGGATGGTTCTTTTCCTCTTTGGTCCGGAGGACACGACGTCCACAGTTTCCAAAAACAATTCAAAATGTGGACTCGTCAGACCACAGAACACTTTTACACTCTGCGTCAGTCTATCTTAGATGAGCTCGGGCCCAGCGAAGATGGCGGCGTTTCTGGGTGTTGTTGATAAATGGATTTGGCTTTGCATAGTAGAGTTTTAACTTGCACTTACAGATGTATCGACCAACTGTAGTTACTGACAGTGGTTTTCTGAAGTGTTCCCGAGCCCATGTTGTGATATCCTTTACACACTGATTTCGCTTTTTGATGCAGTACCGCCTGAGGGATCCAAGGTGCATAATATCATCGCTTACGTGCAGTGATTTCTCCAGATTCTCTGAACTTTTTGATGATATTACGGACTTTAGATGGTGAAATCCCTAAATTCCTTGCAATAGCTGGTTGAGAAAATGTACAATTTGCTCAGGCATTTGTTGACAAAGTGGTGACCCTCGCCCCGTCCTTGTTTGTGAATGACTGAGCATTACATGGAAGCTGCTTTTATACCCAATCATGGCACCCACCTGTTCCCAATTAGCCTGTTCACCTGTGGGATGTTCCAAATGAGTCTTTGATGAGCATTCCTCAACTTTCTCAGTCTTTTTTGCCACTTGTGCCAGCTTTTTTTAAAACATGTCGCAGGCATCAAATTCCAAATGAGCTAATATTTGCAAAAAATAACGAAGTTTTGCAGTGTGAACATGAAATATGTTGTCTTTGCAGTCTATTCAATTGAATATACGTTGAAAAGGATTTGCAAATCATTGTATTCTGTTTTTATTTACCATTTACACGACGTGACAACTTCACTGCTTTTGGGGTTTGTACTGCTTTGAACTTGCTGTGCTTTTGAGGCCGTCTTGCTGACAAAAGACCACATCGTCCTTCATGAAGATGGAACACAGAACTTTTGTGAGTCAAGGGCCGGTGATCGCTCTCAACAAATATTGTTGTCGTGTGCATGCAATGAAATATGAAAATGTGATCAAACACTTTCTTGTTTCCACTTAAAGGCCTACTGAAATGAATTTGTTTTACTTAAACGGGGATAGCAGATCTATTCTATGTGTCATACTTGATCATTTCGCGATATTGCCATATTTTTGCTCAAAGGATTTAGTATAGAACAGGGGTCGGCAACCCAAAATGTTGAAAGAGCCATATTGGACCAAGAATACAAAAACAAATCTGTCTGGAGCCGCAAAAAATTAAAAGCCATATTACATACAGATAGTGTGTCATGAGATATAAATTGAATTAAGATGACTTAAAGGAAACTAAATGACCTCAAATATAGCTACAAATGAGGCATAATGCTGCAATATGTACATATAGCTAGCCTAAATAGCATGTTAGCATCGATTAGCTTGCAGTCACGCACTGACCAAATATGTCTGACTAGCACTCCACACAAGTCAATAACATCAACAAAACTCACCTTTGTGCCTTCACGCACAACGTTAAAAGTTTGGTGGACAGAATGAGACAGAAAAAGAAGTGGCATAAAACACGTCGTAGAAAGTCGGAGAAAGTTATACTTGTAAACAAACCACGGTGAGTTCAAGGACCGCCAAAATTAGTAGGACAAAACGGCGCTCGCCAAATACTCGAATCAGTGAAGCATGTTTAATATAAACAGTGTGCTTTATAACAATTAGGGAGTTTTGCGTCATGTTAAAACATATTAAAACAAAAACTTTTTTTTTTCCTCATCTTTTTCCATTTTTCATACATTTTTAAAAAAGCTCCTGAGAGCCACTAGGGCGGCGCTAAAGATCTAGAGCCGCGGGTTGCCGACCCCTGGTATAGAACAACGACGATAAAGATCGCAAATTTTGGTATCTGATAAAAAAAGGCTTGCCCCTACCGGAAGTAGCGTGACGTAGTCAGTTGAACATATACGCAAAGTTCCCTATTGTTTACAATGATGGCCGCATGAAGTGAGAGAGATTCGGACCGAGAAAGCGACGATTTCCCCATTAATTTGAGCGAGGATGAAGAAAGATTTGTGGATGAGGAAAGTGCAAGTGAAGGACTAGTGGGGAGTGGAAGCGATTCAGATAGGGAAGATGCTGTGAGAGCCGGGGGTGACCTGATATTCAGCTGGGAATGACTACAACAGTAAATAAACACAAGACATATATATACTCTATTAGCCACAACACAACCAGGCTTATATTTAAACACCTAGGTGTTTGTTATGCTAGCTCCTAGCTACTAGCTACTAGCTCGAGCTAGTTATAGCTCGAGCGGGTAATATGGACGGGATCCCGTATATATAACCCGCCAATACAATTCAAACACCTGCACAACATACACACTCACTCAGCCCAAAGAACTGTTCACCTAACCCAAGGTTCATAAATATATTTAACCAAAGTTACGTACATGACACGTACGTACTGGCAAGCAATCAAATGTTTGGAAGCGCGCGGGTGGGACCTGATATTCAGCTGGGAATGACTACAACAGTAAATAAACACAAGACATATATATACTCTATTAGCCACAACACAACCAGGCTTATATTTAAACACCTAGGTGTTTGTTATGCTAGCTCCTAGCTACCAGCTACTAGCTCGACCTAGTTATAGCTCGAGCAGGTAATATGGACGGGATCCCGTATATATATAACCCACCAATACAATTCAAACACCTGCACAACATACACACTCACTCAGCCCAAAGAACCGTTCACCTAACCCAAGGTTCATAAAGCTTATATATTTAACCAAAGTTACGTACATGACACGCACGTACTGGCAAGCAATCAAATGTTTGGAAGCGCGCGGGTGGGACCTGATATTCAGCTGGGAATGACTACAACAGTAAATAAACACAAGACATATATATACTCTATTAGCCACAACACAACCAGGCTTATATTTAATATGCCACAAATTAATCCCGCATAACAAACACCTAGGTGTTTGTTATGCTAGCTCCTAGCTACTAGCTACTAGCTCGACCTAGTTATAGCTTGAGCGGGTAATATGGACGGGATCCCGTATATATAACCCGCCAATACAATTCAAACACCTGCACAACATACACACTCACTCAGCCCAAACAACCGTTCACCTAACCCAAGGTTCATAAAGCTTATATATTTAACCAAAGTTACGTACATTAAACGCACGTACTGGAAAGCAATCAAATGTTTGGAAGCACGCGGGTGGGACCTGATATTCAGCTGGGAATGACTACAACAGTAAATAAACACAAGACATATATATACTCTATTAGCCACAACACAACCAGGCTTATATTTAATATGCCACAAATTAATCCTAATGCTAGCTCCTAGTTCCTAGCTACTAGCTCGAGCTAGTTATAGCAAGCGATCAAATGTTTGGAAGCGCAGCTGTGTACTCACGGTATTGCAACTGTGTATCCAAATCAAAGTCCTCCTGGTAAGAGTCTCTGTTGTCCGAGTTCTTCGATCTTGACTGCATCTTTCGGGAATGTAAACAAAGAAGCGCCGGCTGTGTACGTGTTGCTGCTGACTTCCCTCGCAAAATAGACGCTTCGCACCGACATCTTTCTTCTTTGCTTGCTCAGCTTCTTTCTCCATAATGCAATGAACAAATTGCAACCGATTCACCAACACAGATGTCCAGAATACTGTGGAATGGGTGAGGGCGGACCTACGTCACTTCCGCCTACCAATCCCCTAGCAACCGGGAATTCGTTGAAAACAAACCAGCTCACAGCGAACACAGCATTGACAGAAAAAGCATTTAACGAGCGCTGTGGCTTGGAAGTCGGCGTTAAATCCTTCATTTACGCATTTTTACTTATTCGCATATCGTGTGAAAAAACTTTATTTGCGTCAGACTCGTCTCAGTGAACTTTAAAGCTTCTCAGGCTTAGCTTAGCTTGCTAGTTAGCTTAGCCTGCGCGCTACTAAGAAAGAGACGCGGAAGTTATCAACAACAAAATAAAGTGTTAGTGTATAAAATATTGAGATATTTGAGGAGTACATGTATTGAATGGCAACATGAAAATTATAGGGTTTATTGTTTTTTAAAAACCCAACTGTTAAGTGCAAATTTAAACGAAACCGGTTTTCGAAAATAGCTAGCTAGGCTATAGACTATATCAGGGGTCACCAACCTTTTTGAAACCAAGAGCTACTTCTTGGGTACTGATTAATGCGAAGGGCTACCAGTTTGATACACACGTAATTAAATTGCCAGAAATAGCCAATTTTCTCAATTTACCTTTAACTGTATGTTATTATTAATAATTAATGATATTCAAACTTAATTGAACGGTTTAAAAGAGGAGAAAACACGAAAAAAAAATGACAATTAAATTTTGAAACATAGTTTATCTTCAATTTCGACTCTTTAAAATTCAAAATTCAACCGAAAAAAAGAAGAGAAAAACTAGCTAATTTGAATCTTTTTGAAAAAATTAAAAAAATAATTTATGGAACATCATTAGTAATTTTTCCTGATTAAGATTAATTTTAGAATTTTGATGACATTTTTTACATAGGTTAAAATCCAATCTACACTTTGTTAGAATATATAACAAATTGGACCAGGCTATATTTCTAACAAAGACAAATCATTATTTCTTCTAGATTTTCCAGAACAAAAATTTTAAAAGAAATTCAAAAGACTTTGAAATAACATTCAAATTTGATTCTACAGATTTTCTAGATTTGCCAGAATAATTTTTTTGAGTTTTAATCATAAGTTTGAAGAAATATTTCACAAATATTCTTCGTTGAAAAAACAGAAGCTAAAATGAAGAATTAAATTAAAATGTATCTATTATTCTTTACAATAAAAAAATTTACTTGAACATTGATTTAAATTGTCAGGAAAGAAGAGGAAGGAATTTAAAAGGTAAAAAGGTATATGTGTTTAAAAATCCTAAAATCATTTTTAAGGTTGTATTTTTTCTCTAAAATTGTCTTTCTGAAAGTTATAAGAAGCAAAGTAAAAACATGTATGAATTTATTTAAACAAGTGAAGACCAAGTCTTTAAAATATTTTCTTGGATTTTCAAATTCTATTTGAGTTTTGTCTCTCTTAGAATTAAAAATGTCGGGCAAAGCGAGACCAGCTTGCTAGTAAATAAATACAATTTTAAAAATAGAGGCAGCTCACTGGTAAGTGCTGCTATTTGAGCTATTTTTAGAACAGGCCAGCGGGCTACTCATCTGGTCCTTACGGGCTACCTGGTGCCCGCGGGCACCGCGTTGGTGACCCCTGGACTATATAGTATCCAATCCAATCCAATCCACTTTATTTATATAGCACATTTACACAACAAGAATGTTTCCAAAGTGCTGCACAGCCATGTTAAAAACAATATTAAAAACAATATTAAAAACTATATTAAAAACAATATTATGCTACACCAATGACTGAATAAAAACAAAGAATAAATGAATAGAAAACCAATACAGAGACAATATAAAAAATAAATATGATTAAAAACGATTTTAAAGGGTGAAACCAATTAAAACAGTAAAATAGACATCAAAATTTATAACCCTAACCCTAACCACACAGGACAACAGAGGACAGAAGACCACACAACTCACGTAGTGTTAAAAGCCAAAGAATAAAAGTGGGTCTTTAGACGAGACTTAAAACACTCCACTGTGGGAGCAGTTTGAACATGGAGGGGCAGAGTGTTCCAGAGTTTAGGGCCGACCACAGAGAAGGCCCTGTCTCCCCTGGTTTTAAGTCTCGTCCTGGGCACCACGAGCTGGAGCTGGCTCTCGGACCTCAGAGCGCGCGCAGGAGTGTAAATTTGGATGAGGTCCGAGATATACTGAGGTGCCAGTCCATGTAAAGCTTTAAAAACAAACAGCAAGGATTTAAAATCAATTCTAAAATGAACAGGGAGCCAGTGCAAACTCCGAAGAATTGGGGTTATATGCTCACGTTTCCTGGCCCCTGTTAAAAGTCGTGCTGCCGCGTTCTGGACTAACTGCAACCGGGAGAGAGCTTTTTGGCTAATGCCAGCATAAAGTGCATTGCAGTAGTCTAGGCGACTTGAAATAAAAGCATGCACGACTTGTTCAAAAAGGTTAAAAGATAAAAATGGTTTTACCTTTGCTAAAAGACGAAGATGATAAAAACACGATTTTAAAACGCCATTGACTTGTTTGTCGAATTTAAAATCGCTGTCTATAGTGACGCCAAGGCTGGTGACTTTGGGACGCACATGATTTTGCAATGGTCCCAAGTCAGTGAGGGCCGGACCAAAAACTGAAATTTCCGTTTTTCCCTCATTCATTATTAAAAAATTCTGGGCTAACCAAGCCTTGACATCACATAGACAGTTGAGAAGGGGTGTCAGGGGGCCGTGGCCTTTTGAAATTGGCATATACATTTGGCAGTCATCTGCATAAAAGTGATAAGACACTCCATGTTTCTTAAAAATCTCTCCAAGAGGGGGAATGTACAAGGAAAACAGGATGGGGCCTAGAATGGATCCCTGGGGGACACCACAGTAAAGCGGAGCAGAAGAAGAGGTGGCGTCCCCCAGCCTGACAGAGAAGGACCTCTCTGACAGGTAGGATCTGAACCACTCTAATGCAGTCCCCCTGACACCCACACAGTCTCTCAGGCGGTCTAAAAGAATTGTGTGGTCGACTGTGTCAAAGGCAGCTGTAAGATCTAAAAGCACTAAAATGGCAGAGCTACCAGAATCAGACATTAAAAGCAAGTCATTAAAAACCTTTAAAAGTGCAGATTCAGTACTGTGCAAAGCCTTGTATCCAGACTGAAATGGATCTAAAGTGCTATTTTCATCTAAAAAAGGCTGCAGCTGCGCTAAAACACATTTCTCCAGAATTTTTGACACAAAAGGTAATTTGGAAATGGGCCGATAATTTGACAAACATGTCGGATCTAGACCTGTTTTTTTAATCAAAGGCTCGACAACAGCTCTTTTACAAAAAGAGGGGACCCAGCCAGAAATCAAGCTGCTGTTGATGATGTCCCTAACAGACAAGTCAATAGTGCCCCAGATTTCTTTAAAAAAGCGAGGGGGGACTGGGTCTGTGGGACAGGACGAGGGTTTCAGTTTGTGGACTATTCCTGTAAGCTCAGGCATGGACACAGGCTCAAAGTGACTAAACACAGCCAAGCACTGAGTGGCCACATTAAAACTCAATGGAGAGCGAGAAAGATTTGCCCGAATAAAAGCAACTTTATCGTTAAAAAAGGAGAGAAATTTTTCACAAGTTTCACTTGTCATCTCCAGTAAAGTGGCTGGATTCGGATTAAGAACATAACTAATAGTATTAAAAAGAACACGTGGCTTGCTGATACTATTTAAAATTAAGTCTGACAGATATTTTGTTTTCTCAGCTTTAACCACACTTTGATAGTTCTGACAGTTTTCTTTTAAAATTTGATAAGAAACCTCCAAGTGATCCCCTTTCCACTTGCGCTCCGCCCTTCGCCACTCACGCCGAGCTGTGCGTGTGGTTTCATTGAGCCAAGGCTCCTGTTTTGGCTTTGGACGTATAGCTTTGAGGGGCGCTATACTATCCAGAACCTCAGAACATGTAGAAAGAAAAGAGCACATCAATTGTTCAGTGTCTGCAGAGTGTGATATACTCTGCATGGACACAGTGAATAGAGGGGAGAAGGTGGCTGCGGTGTCAGACCTAATAACACGCCCATGACGCACGGCAAGCGGTTTCACATCAGGGTCCAAACTTAAATTAAACATAACAGGACTGTGATCAGAAAACACAGCATCACCAACAACGACATTGTCAACATTAAAACCATGAGACAATACGAGATCTAGTGTATGCCCACGTTCATGTGTGGAACCAGATACAGACTGTATAAAATGAAAAGAGTCAATGACATCCAGGAAGCTCCTGGATAGAGGTTCGTCTGGGCAGCAGGTGTGAATATTAAAGTCACCAACAATAAGAACACGATCATATTTGGGCAGAATTTCGGCCAGAAATTCAGAAAAGTCATTTATGAAGTCTTTGTGGTACTTAGGTGGTCGATAAACTACAGCACACAGGACGACATCAGAAAGACCCAGCTCAAACATGCATAGTTCGAAGCTTGAAAAGGAGGATTGCAGGCGGATCTGACGGCATTTAAAGTCATTTTTAAAAACGACTGCTAATCCTCCTCCTTTTCGGCCAGACGGCCGCGGAGAATTAAAATACGAGCACTCCGGTGATAAAAGTTCATTTAGAGGAGCGAACTCACCAGTTCTCAGCCAAGTCTCCGTCACACAGAGGAAGTCCAGTCCGCGGGAGACGAATAAATCCTTCAGGATAAAAGTTTTGTTTGTCAAGGATCTTGCGTTAACAAGACCGAACTTAACGGGGGCCGGCGCGTCCAAGGCCGGTGCTGATCCGGGTGGGGCCCGACACAGAGCCCGCAGGTGGCGGGAATTCACTTCGCACCTCCGGGGGCGGGGACAGCAGGAGCGCGGCGGGCGAGCTTCCCCCTGCAGGCCAACGACAGGAACAATCCAGGACCCGGCGGGATCCAGCAAACGTGGGTGCAGGAAGAAATCAGGTACCGGTCCATACCTCCTTCGGGAAGTCACGGAAAGCCGGGCCAGGAGTGCCCTAACTTTCACCAGCTGGCCGCCACGTTTACCGCGGCGCCGATGACGCTTTCGAGGGCGAAAAAGGAAGGCAGGAATCCGGCCAGGTGAGAAAGCTGACTGGGACGTCGTAAAACTAACGTCGAAGTTGATCATATCCGTGTGAGAGGGACAAAGATCCAACAGCGTTTGGCGGTCATACACAAACAGTGAGTTGACAGGTACAACAAAAGACGCGAACAGCACAAAAACAAGCAAAGCTGACAGCGAGAGACGGCAAGCCTTAGCACATACTGGCGCCATCTTGTATATTACTTACTTAACTTCTTCCCGGATGGGAAATAAGGCTTCGACGACTCGACGCCATTCATCTCGGTGCTGTGCTCGTCTCTGTGCCTCGCCCCATGTAAGCTTCATCTCTTTCAGCTCCCCTTCAACTGTTCTTCGCCAGGTGTTCTTTGGCCGCCCTGGCTTACGTTTTCCCGGTGGTGTCCATCTTAACGCTGCCTTTGGTATCCTCTCGTTGTCCGGTTTTCGAAAATAGCTAGCTAGGCTATAGACTATATAGTATATACCGCATGTTATTTTTGTACAACAACAACTTCAGCTGTCGAACGTTATAAGGTACAAATTCAACAAGTACAACATTAGCACGGACGTATAGCCAAGTTGTGGTTAAGAAGGTGGATTTTTGTTCCTTATATTTACCAGAAACGAAGTGATCCGAACACACGACCCGGGTGTGGGGTGTCGAAATAGTCGGGAAGTAGTCTTTGCAATGGTGTGGGGTGTCGAAATAGTCATGGAAGTAGTCTTTGCCATGGTGTGGAGTGTCGAAAAAGTCAGAAAGTAGTCTTTGCCATGGTGTGGGGTGTCGACAAAGTCAGGAAGTAGTCTTTGCCATGGTGTGGGGTTTCGAAATAGTCGGGAAGTAGTCTTTGCCATGGTGTGGGGTGTCGAAATAGTCGGGAAGTAGTCTTTAACATGGTGTGGGGTTTCGAAATAGTCGGCAAGTAGTCTTTGCCATGGTGTGGGGTGTCAAAATAGTCGGGAAGTAGTCTTTGCCATGGTGTGGGGTGTCAAAATAGTTGGTAAATAGTCTTTGCCATGGTGTGGGGTATCTAAATAGTCGGGAAGTAGTCTTTGCCATCGTGTGGAGTGTCGAAATAGTCGGGAAGTAGTCTTTGCCATGGTATGGGGTGTCGAAATAGTCAGGAAGTAGTCTTTGCCATGGTGTTGGGTGTCGAAATAGTCAGGAAGTAGTCTTTGCCATGGTGTGGGGTGTCGAAATAGTCGGGAAGTTGTCTTTGCCATGGTGTGGGGTGTCGAAATAGTCGGGAAGTAGTCTTTGCCATGGTGTGGGGTGTCAAAATAGTCAGGAAGTAGTCTTTGCAGTGGTGTGGGGTGTTGAAATAGTCAGGAAGTAGTCTTTGCCATGGTGTGG
This sequence comes from Entelurus aequoreus, assembly GCF_033978785.1. Classification (NCBI taxonomy): domain Eukaryota; kingdom Metazoa; phylum Chordata; class Actinopteri; order Syngnathiformes; family Syngnathidae; genus Entelurus; species Entelurus aequoreus. Next base: position 17,140,712 of record NC_084741.1, on the reverse strand, counting down.
GGTGTCGAAATAGTCGGGAAGTAGTCTTTTCAATGGTGTGGGGTGTCGAAATAGTCGGGAAGTTGTCTTTGCCATGGTGTGGGGTGTCGAAATAGTCAGAAAGTAGTCTTTGCCATGGTTTCTTGGGGGGCCAAATAGTCAGGAAGTAGTCTTTGCCATGGTGTGGGGTGTCGAAATAGTCGGAGAGTAGTCTTTGCCATGGTGTGGGGTGTCGAAATAGTCGGGAAGTAGTCTTTGCCATGGTGTGGGGTGTCAAAATAGTCAGGAAGTAGTCTTTGCAGTGGTGTGGGGTGTTGAAATAGTCAGGAAGTAGTCTTTGCCATGTGGTGGGGTGTCGAAATAGTCGGGAAGTAGTCTTTGCCATGGTGTGGGGTGTCGAAATAGTCGGGAAGTAGTCTTTGCCATGGTTTCTGGGGGGGCCAAATAGTCAGGAAGTAGTCTTTGCCATGGCGTGGGGTGTCGAAATAGTCGAAAAGTAGTCTTTGCCATGGTGTGGGGTGTCAAAATAGTTGGTAAATAGTCTTTGCCATGGTGTGGGGTATCTAAATAGTCGGGAAGTAGTCTTTGCCATGGTGTGGAGTGTCGAAATAGTCGGGAAGTTGTCTTTGCCATGGTGTGGGGTGTCAAAATAGTTGGTAAATAGTCTTTGCCATGGTGTGGAGTATCTAAATAGTCGGGAAGTAGTCTTTGCCATGGTGTGGAGTGTCGAAATAGTCGGGAAGTAGTCTTTGCCATGGTGTGGGGTGTCGAAATAGTCAGGAAGTAGTCTTTGCCATGGTGTTGGGTGTCAAAATAGTCAGGAAGTAGTCTTTGCCATGGTGTGGGGTGTCGAAATAGTCGGGAAGTAGTTTTTGCCATGGTGTGGGGTGTCGAAATAGTCGGGAAGTAGTCTTTGCCATGGTGTGGGGTGTCGAAATAGTCGGGAAGTAGTCTTTGCCATGGTGTAGGGTGTCAAAATAGTCGGGAAGTAGTATTTTCCATGGTGTGGGGTGTCGAAATAGTCGGGAAGTTGTCTTTGCCATGGTGTGGGGGTGTCGAAATAGTCGGGAAGTAGTCTTTGCCATGGTGTAGGGTGTCGAAATAGTCGGGAAGAAGTCTTTTCCATGGTGTGGGGTGTCGAAATAGTCGGGAAGTAGTCTTTGCCATGGTGTGGGGGTGTCGAAATAGTCGGGAAGTAGTCTTTGCCATGGTGTAGGGTGTCGAAATAGTCGGGAAGAAGTCTTTTCCATGGTGTGGGGGTGTCGAAATAGTCGGGAAGTTGTCTTTGCCATGGTGTGGGGTGTGAAAATAGTCAGAAAGTAGTCTTTACCATGGTTTCTTGGGGGCCAAATAGTCAGGAAGTAGTCTTTGCCATGGTGTGGGGTGTCGAAATAGTCGGGAAGTAGTCTTTGCCATGGTGTGGGGTGTTGAAATAGTCGGGAAGTAGTCTTTGCCATGGTGTGGGGTGTCGAAATAGTCAGGAAGTAGTCTTTGCCATGGTGTGGGTGTCGAAATAGTCGGGAAGTAGTCTTTGCCATGGTGTGGGGTGTCAAAATAGTCGGGAAGTAATCTTAGCCATGGTGAGGGGTGTCGAAATAGTCGGGAAGTAGTTTTTGCCATGGTGTGGGGTGTCGAAATAGTCGGGAAGTAGTCTTTGCCATGGTGTGGGTGTCAAAATAGTCGGGAAGTAGTCTTTGCCATGGTTTCTGGGGGGGCCAAATAGTCAGGAAGTAGTCTTTGCCATGGGTGTGGGGTGTTGAAATAGTCGGGAAGTAGTCTTTGCCATGGTTTCTGGGGTGGCCAAATAGTCAGGAAGTAGTCTTTGCCATGGTGTGGGGTGTCGAAATAGTCGAAAAGTAGTCTTTGCCATGGTGTGGGGTGTCAAGATAGTCGGAAGTAGTCTTTGCCATGGTGTGGGGTGTCGAAATAGTCGGAAAGTAGTCTTTGCCATGATGTGGGTGTCGAAAAAGTCAGGAAGTAGTCTTTGCCATGGTGTGGGTGTCGAAATAGTCGGGAAGTAGTCTTTGCCACGGTTTGGGGTGTCGAAATAGTCGGGAAGTAGTCTTTGCCATGGTGTGGGGTGTCGAAATAGTCGGGAAGTAGTCTTTGCCATGGTGTGGGGTTTCGAAATAGTCGGGAAGTAGTCTTTGCCATGGTGTGGGGTGTCTGAAATAGTCGGGAAGTAGTCTTTGCCATGGTGTAGGGTGTCGAAATAGTCGGGAAGAAGTCTTTTCCATGGTGTGGGGTGTCGAAATAGTCGGGAAGTTGTCTTTGCCATGGTGTGGGGTGTGAAAATAGTCAGAAAGTAGTCTTTACCATGGTTTCTTGGGGGGCCAAATAGTCAGGAAGTAGTCTTTGCCATGGTGTGGGGTGTCGAAATAGTCGGGAAGTAGTCTTTGCCATGGTGTGGGGTGTTGAAATAGTCGGGAAGTAGTCTTTGCCATGGTGTAGGGTGTCGAAATAGTCGGGAAGAAGTCTTTTCATGGTGTGGGGTGTCGAAATAGTCGGGAAGTAGTCTTTGCCATGGTGTGGGGTGTCGAAATAGTCGGGAAGTAGTCTTTGCCATGTGTAGGTGTCGAAATAGTCGGGAAGAGTCTTTTTCCATGGTGTGGGGTGTCGAAATAGTCGGGAAGTTGTCTTTGCCATGGTGTGGGGTGTGAAAATAGTCAGAAAGTAGTCTTTACCATGGTTTCTTGGGGGGCCAAATAGTCAGGAAGTAGTCTTTGCCATGGTGTGGGGTGTCGAAATAGTCGGGAAGTAGTCTTTGCCATGGTGTGGGGTGTTGAAATAGTCGGGAAGTAGTCTTTGCCATGGTGTGGGGTGTCGAAATAGTCAGGAAGTAGTCTTTGCCATGGTGTGGGGTGTCGAAATAGTCGGGAAGTAGTCTTTGCCATGGTGTGGGGTGTCAAAATAGTCGGGAAGTAATCTTAGCCATGGTGAGGGGTGTCGAAATAGTCGGGAAGTAGTTTTTGCCATGGTGTGGGGTGTCGAAATAGTCGGGAATAGTTCTTTGCCATGGTGTGGGTGTCGAAATAGTCGGAAGTAGTCTTTGCCATGGTTTCTGGGGGGGCCAAATAGTCAGGAAGTAGTCTTTGCCATGGTGTGGGGTGTTGAAATAGTCGGGAAGTAGTCTTTGCCATGGTTTCTGGGGTGGCCAAATAGTCAGGAAGTAGTCTTTGCCATGGTGTGGGGTGTCGAAATAGTCAGAAAGTAGTCTTTGCCATGGTGTGGGGTGTCAAGATAGTCGGGAAGTAGTCTTTGCCATGGTGTGGGGTGTCGAAATAGTCGAAAGTAGTCTTTGCCATGATGTGGGGTGTCGAAAAAGTCAGGAAGTAGTCTTTGCCATGGTGTGGGGTGTCGAAATAGTCGGGAAGTAGTCTTTGCCACGGTTTGGGGTGTCGAAATAGTTCGGGAAGTAGTCTTTGCCATGGTGTGGGGTGTCGAAATAGTCGGGAAGTAGTCTTTGCCATGTGTGGGGTTTCGAAATAGTCGGGAAGTAGTCTTTGCCATGGTTGTGGGGTGTCGAAATAGTCGGGAAGTAGTCTTTGCCATGGTGTAGGGTGTCGAAATAGTCGGGAAGAAGTCTTTTCCATGGTGTGGGGTGTCGAAATAGTCGGGAAGTAGTCTTTGCCATGGTGTGGGGTGTTGAAATAGTCGGGAAGTAGTCTTTGCCATGGTGTGGGGTGTCGAATTAGTCAGGAAGTAGTATTTGCCATGGTGTGGGGTGTCGAAATAGTCGGGAAGTAGTCTTTGCCTGGTGTGGGGTGTCAAAATAGTCGGGAAGTAATCTTAGCCATGGTGAGGGGTGTCGAAATAGTCGGGAAGTAGTTTTTGCATGGTGTGGGGTGTCGAAATAGTCGGGAAGTAGTCTTTGCCATGGTGTGGGGTGTCGAAATAGTCGGGAAGTAGTCTTTGCCATGGTTTCTGGGGGGGCCAAATAGTCAGGAAGTAGTCCTTTGCCATGGTGTGGGGTGTTGAAATAGTCGGGAAGTAGTCTTTGCCATGGTTTCTGGGTGGCAAATAGTCAGGAAGTAGTCTTTGCCGTGGTGTGGGGTGTCGAAATAGTCGAAAAGTAGTCTTTGCCATGGTGTGGGGTGTCAAGATAGTCGGGAAGTAGTCTTTGCCATGGTTGTGGGGTGTCGAAATAGTCGGAAAGTAGTCTTTGCATGATGTGGGGTGTCGAAAAAGTCAGGAAGTAGTCTTTGCCATGGTGTGGGGTGTTGAAATAGTCGGGAAGTAGTCTTTGCCAGGTTTGGGGTGTCGAAATAGTCGGGAAGTAGTCTTTGCCATGGTGTGGGGCAGGTGGTCGGCAACCTTTACCACTCAAAGAGCCATTTTGACCCGTTTCACAAATTAAAGAAAACAATGGGAGCCACAAACTCTTTTGAAATTTAAATGGAAATAACACTGCATATAACGTTGTTTTTTTTTGCTTTGTGCTATGTATTAACAAACTATTATGGGTTACATTTATGAAATCAATGAGAGATATATAATATATAGTACAAATTCTGCATGCAACAAAACGTTTTAACTCCGAAAAAGACGGCGGGTTGAAGGTTAAGTAAATACTTAATGTCAATTTAAGTCCTCCTTGTAGTAATGAAAAAACAAAACGCCAAACTTAAATTATCCACTGGCAGAGAACCAAAAATGCCGTCCTCTCTCTCTGTGCCGTCCTCCTTTTACTGGCGCCGTGCAGTCAGCTGCCAACCTGAATAATAAATGTCTATTTCACTGAACAATTAAAAAATGTGAATATATGCAAAATTATAGGAAATAAAAATATTTATTATACAGTGATTTCTGCTCCTGAGAGAGAGAGAGAGAGGAGAGAGAGAGAGAGAGAGAGAGAGAGAGAGAGAGAGAGAGAGAGAGAGAGAGAGAAGAGAGAGAGAGAGAGAGAGAGAGAGAGAGAGAGAGTAGAGAGAGAGAGAGAGAGAGAGAGAGAGAGAGAGAGAGAGAGAGAGAGAGAGAGAGAGAGGAGAGAGAGGTGGGCGTGTCCCGAGGTTTGACTAGCAGAGCGCAAGGATGAGGGCGCATTCCATTGCGCCCTGACCGTGACAAGCGGAGCCGCATCAGAGTGATCAAAGAGCCGCATGCGGCTCCGGAGCCGCGGGTTGCCGACCCCTGGTGTGGGGTGACGAAATAGTCAGGAAGTAGTCTTTACCATGGTGTGGGGTGTCGAAATAGTCGGGAAGTAGTCTTTGCCATGGTGTGGGGTGTCGCAATAGTCAGGAAGTAGTCTTTGCTATGTGGTGGGTTGTCAAAATAGTCAGGAAGTAGTCTTTGCCATGGTGGGGGTGTCCAAATAGTCAGGAAGTAGTCTTTGCCATGAGGTGGGTTGTCAAAATAGTCAGGAAGTAGTGTTTGACAGGGTTTGGGGTGTCGAAATAGTCGGGAAGTAGTCTTTGCCATGGTGTGGGGTGTCCAAATAGTCGGGAAGTAGTCTTTGCCATGGTGTGGGGTGTCGAAATAGTCAGGAAGTAGTCTTTGCCATGGTGTGTGGTGTCCAAATAGTCGGGAAGTAGTCTTTGCCATGGTGTGGGGTGTCCAAATAGTCGGGAAGTAGTCTTTGCCATGGTGTGGGGTGTCGAAATAGTCAGGAAGCAGTCTTTGCCATGGTGTGGGGTGTCAAAATAGTCGGGAAGTGGTCTTTGCCATGGTGTGGGGTGTCCAAATAGTCGGGAAGTAGTCTTTGCCATGGTGTAGGGTGTCCAAATAGTCGGGAAGTAGTCTTTGCCATGGTGTGGGGTGTCCAAATAGTCAGGAAGCAGTCTTTGCCATGGTGTCGGGTGTCAAAATAGTCGGGAAGTAGTCTTTGCCATGGTGTGGGGTGTCGAAATAGTCGGGAAGTAGTCTTTGCCATGGTGTGGGGTGTCGAAAAAGTCATGAAGTTGTCTTTGCCATGGTGTGGGTTGTCGAAATAGTCGGGAAGTAGTCTTTGCTTTGGTTTCTGGGGGGGCCAAATAGTCAGGAAGTAGTCTTTGCCATGGTGTGGGGTGTCAAAATAGTCAGGAAGTAGTCTTTGCCATGGTGTGGTGTGTCGAAATTGTTGGGAAGTAGTCTTTACCAAAGTGTTGGGTTTCAAAATAGTCAGGAAGTAGTCTTTGCCATGGTGTGGGGTGTCGAAATAGTCGGGAAGTAGTCTTTGCCATGGTGTGGGGTGTCGAAATAGTCGAAAAGTAGTCTTTGCCATGGTGTGGGGTGTCGAAATAGTCGGGAAGTAGTCTTTGCCATGGTTTTTGGGGGGGCCAAATAGTCAGGAAGTAGTCTTTGCCATGGTGTGGGGTGTCGAAATAGTCGAAAAGTAGTCTTTGCCATGGTGTGGGGTGTCGAAAAAGTCATGAAGATGTCTTTGCCATGGTGTGGGTTGTCGAAATAGTTGGGAAGTAGTCTTTTTTTTTGGTTTCTGGGGGGGCCAAATAGTCAGGAAGTAGTCTTTGCCATGGTGTGGGGTGTCAAAATAGTCAGGAAGTAGTCTTTGCCATGGTGTGGGGTGTCGAAATTGTTGGGAAGTAGTCTTTGCCAAAGTGTTGGGTTTCGAAATAGTCAGGAAGTAGTCTTTGCCATGGTGTGGGGTGTCGAAATAGTCAGGAAGTAGTCTTTGCAATTGTGTGGGATGTCGAAATAGTCGGGAAGTAGTTTTTGCCTTCGTGTGGGGTGTCGAAAAAGTCAGCAAGTAGTCTTTGCAGTGGTGTGGGATGTCGAAATAGTCAGGAAGTAGTCTTTGCCATGGTGTGGGGTGTCAAAATTGTCGGGAAGTAGTCTTTGCCATGGTGTGGGGTGTCGAAGTAGTTGGGAAGTAGTCTTTGCCATGGTGTGGCGTGTCGAAATAGTCGGGAAGTAGTCTTTGCCATGGTGTGGGGAGTCGAAATAGTCAGGAAGTAGTCTTTGCAGTTGTGTGGGGTGTCGAAATAGTCGGGAAGTAGTCTTTGCCATGGTGTGGGGTGTCGAAATAGTCGGGAAGTAGTCTTTGCCATGGTGTGGGGTGTCCAAATAGTCGGGAAGTAGTGTTTGACATGGTGTGGGGTGTCGAAATAGTCAGGAAGTAGTCTTTGCCATGGTGTGTGGTGTCCAAATAGTCGGGAAGTAGTCTTTGCCATGGTGTGGGGTGTCGAAATAGTCAGGAAGTAGTCTTTGCCATGGTGTGTGGTATCGAAATAGTCGAGAAATAGTCTTTGCCATGGTGTGGGGGTGTCGAAATAGTCAGGAAGTAGTCTTTGCCATGGTGTGGGGTGTCCAAATAGTCGGGAAGTAGTCTTTGCCATGGTGTGGGGAGTCGAAATAGTCAGTAAGTAGTCTTTGCAGTTGTGTGGGGTGTCGAAATAGTCGGGAAGTAGTCTTTGCCATGGTGTGGGGTGTCGAAATAGTCGGGAAGTAGTCTTTGCCATGGTGTGGGGTGTCCAAATAGTCGGGAAGTAGTCTTTGCCATGGTGTGGGGTGTCGAAATAGTCAGGAAGTAGTCTTTGCCATGGTGTGTGGTGTCCAAATAGTCGGGAAGTAGTCTTTGCCATGGTGTGGGGTGTCAAAATAGTCGAGAAGTAGTCTTTGCCATGGTGTGGGGTGTCGAAATAGTCGGGAAGTAGTCTTTGCCATGGTGTGGGGTGTCGAAAAAGTCGGGAAGTAGTCTTTGCCATGGTGTGGGGTGTCGAAAAAGTCATGAAGTTGTCTTTGCCATGGTGTGGGTTGTCGAAATAGTCGGGAAGTAGTCTTTGCTTTGGTTTCTGGGGGGGCCAAATAGTCAGGAAGTAGTCTTTGCCATGGTGTGGGGTGTCAAAATAGTCAGGAAGTAGTCTTTGCCATGGTGTGGGGTGTCGAAATTGTTGGGAAGTAGTCTTTGCCAAAGTGTTGGGTTTCGAAATAGTCAGGAAGTAGTCTTTGCCATGGTGTGGGGTGTCGAAATAGTCAGGAAGTAGTCTTTGCAATTGTGTGGGATGTCGAAATAGTCGGGAAGTAGTTTTTGCCTTCGTGTGGGGTGTCGAAAAAGTCAGGAAGTAGTCTTTGCAGTGGTATGGGATGTCGAAATAGTCAGGAAGTAGTCTTTACCATGGTGTGGGGTGTCGAAATAGTCGGGAAGTAGTCTTTGCCATGGTGTGGGGTGTCGCAATAGTCAGGAAGTAGTCTTTGCTATGTGGTGGGTTGTCAAAATAGTCAGGAAGTAGTCTTTGCCATGGTGGGGGTGTCGAAATAGTCAGGAAGTAGTCTTTGCCATGAGGTGGGTTGTCAAAATAGTCAGGAAGTAGTGTTTGACAGGGTTTGGGGTGTCGAAATAGTCGGGAAGTAGTCTTTGCCATGGTGTGGGGTGTCCAAATAGTCGGGAAGTAGTCTTTGCCATGGTGTGGGGTGTCGAAATAGTCAGGAAGTAGTCTTTGCCATGGTGTGTGGTGTCCAAATAGTCGGGAAGTAGTCTTTGCCATGGTGTGGGGTGTCCAAATAGTCGGGAAGTAGTCTTTGCCATGGTGTGGGGTGTCGAAATAGTCAGGAAGCAGTCTTTGCCATGGTGTGGGGTGTCAAAATAGTCGGGAAGTGGTCTTTGCCATGGTGTGGGGTGTCCAAATAGTCGGGAAGTAGTCTTTGCCATGGTGTAGGGTGTCCAAATAGTCGGGAAGTAGTCTTTGCCATGGTGTGGGGTGTCCAAATAGTCAGGAAGCAGTCTTTGCCATGGTGTCGGGTGTCAAAATAGTCGGGAAGTAGTCTTTGCCATGGTGTGGGGTGTCGAAATAGTCGGGAAGTAGTCTTTGCCATGGTGTGGGGTGTCGAAAAAGTCATGAAGTTGTCTTTGCCATGGTGTGGGTTGTCGAAATAGTCGGGAAGTAGTCTTTGCTTTGGTTTCTGGGGGGGCCAAATAGTCAGGAAGTAGTCTTTGCCATGGTGTGGGGTGTCAAAATAGTCAGGAAGTAGTCTTTGCCATGGTGTGGGGTGTCGAAATTGTTGGGAAGTAGTCTTTACCAAAGTGTTGGGTTTCAAAATAGTCAGGAAGTAGTCTTTGCCATGGTGTGGGGTGTCGAAATAGTCGGGAAGTAGTCTTTGCCATGGTGTGGGGTGTCGAAATAGTCGAAAAGTAGTCTTTGCCATGGTGTGGGGTGTCGAAATAGTCGGGAAGTAGTCTTTGCCATGGTTTTTGGGGGGGCCAAATAGTCAGGAAGTAGTCTTTGCCATGGTGTGGGGTGTCGAAATAGTCGAAAAGTAGTCTTTGCCATGGTGTGGGGTGTCGAAAAAGTCATGAAGATGTCTTTGCCATGGTGTGGGTTGTCGAAATAGTTGGGAAGTAGTCTTTTTTTTGGTTTCTGGGGGGGCCAAATAGTCAGGAAGTAGTCTTTGCCATGGTGTGGGGTGTCAAAATAGTCAGGAAGTAGTCTTTGCCATGGTGTGGGGTGTCGAAATTGTTGGGAAGTAGTCTTTGCCAAAGTGTTGGGTTTCGAAATAGTCAGGAAGTAGTCTTTGCCATGGTGTGGGGTGTCGAAATAGTCAGGAAGTAGTCTTTGCAATTGTGTGGGATGTCGAAATAGTCGGGAAGTAGTTTTTGCCTTCGTGTGGGGTGTCGAAAAAGTCAGCAAGTAGTCTTTGCAGTGGTGTGGGATGTCGAAATAGTCAGGAAGTAGTCTTTGCCATGGTGTGGGGTGTCAAAATTGTCGGGAAGTAGTCTTTGCCATGGTGTGGGGTGTCGAAGTAGTTGGGAAGTAGTCTTTGCCATGGTGTGGCGTGTCGAAATAGTCGGGAAGTAGTCTTTGCCATGGTGTGGGGAGTCGAAATAGTCAGGAAGTAGTCTTTGCAGTTGTGTGGGGTGTCGAAATAGTCGGGAAGTAGTCTTTGCCATGGTGTGGGGTGTCGAAATAGTCGGGAAGTAGTCTTTGCCATGGTGTGGGGTGTCCAAATAGTCGGGAAGTAGTGTTTGACATGGTGTGGGGTGTCGAAATAGTCAGGAAGTAGTCTTTGCCATGGTGTGTGGTGTCCAAATAGTCGGGAAGTAGTCTTTGCCATGGTGTGGGGTGTCGAAATAGTCAGGAAGTAGTCTTTGCCATGGTGTGTGGTATCGAAATAGTCGAGAAATAGTCTTTGCCATGGTGTGGGGTGTCGAAATAGTCAGGAAGTAGTCTTTGCCATGGTGTGGGGTGTCCAAATAGTCGGGAAGTAGTCTTTGCCATGGTGTGGGGAGTCGAAATAGTCAGTAAGTAGTCTTTGCAGTTGTGTGGGGTGTCGAAATAGTCGGGAAGTAGTCTTTGCCATGGTGTGGGGTGTCGAAATAGTCGGGAAGTAGTCTTTGCCATGGTGTGGGGTGTCCAAATAGTCGGGAAGTAGTCTTTGCCATGGTGTGGGGTGTCGAAATAGTCAGGAAGTAGTCTTTGCCATGGTGTGTGGTGTCCAAATAGTCGGGAAGTAGTCTTTGCCATGGTGTGGGGTGTCAAAATAGTCGAGAAGTAGTCTTTGCCATGGTGTGGGGTGTCGAAATAGTCGGGAAGTAGTCTTTGCCATGGTGTGGGGTGTCGAAAAAGTCGGGAAGTAGTCTTTGCCATGGTGTGGGGTGTCGAAAAAGTCATGAAGTTGTCTTTGCCATGGTGTGGGTTGTCGAAATAGTCGGGAAGTAGTCTTTGCTTTGGTTTCTGGGGGGGCCAAATAGTCAGGAAGTAGTCTTTGCCATGGTGTGGGGTGTCAAAATAGTCAGGAAGTAGTCTTTGCCATGGTGTGGGGTGTCGAAATTGTTGGGAAGTAGTTTTTGCCAAAGTGTTGGGTTTCGAAATAGTCAGGAAGTAGTCTTTGCCATGGTGTGGGGTGTCGAAATAGTCAGGAAGTAGTCTTTGCAATTGTGTGGGATGTCGAAATAGTCGGGAAGTAGTTTTTGCCTTCGTGTGGGGTGTCGAAAAAGTCAGGAAGTAGTCTTTGCAGTGGTATGGGATGTCGAAATAGTCAGGAAGTAGTCTTTGCCATGGTGTGGGGTGTCAAAATACTCAGGAAGTAGTCTTTGCCATGGTGTGGGGTGTCGAAGTAGTCGGGAAGTAGTCTTTGCCATGGTGTGGCGTGTCGAAATAGTCGGGAAGTAGTCTTTGCCATGGTGTGGGGAGTCGAAATAGTCAGGAAGTAGTCTTTGCAGTTGTGTGGGGTGCCGAAATAGTCGGGAAGTAGTCTTTGCCATGGTGTGGGGTGTCGAAATAGTCGGGAAGTAGTCTTTGCCATGGTGTGGCGTGTCGAAAAAGTCGGGAAGTAGTCTTTGCGATGGTGTGGGGTGTCGAAAAAGTCAGGGAGTAGTCTTTGCCATGGTGTGGGGTGTTGAAAAAGTCAGAAAGTAGTCTTTGCCATGGTGTGGGGTGTCCAAATAGTCGGGAAGTAGTCTTTGCCATGGTGTGGGGTGTCGAAATATTCAGGAAGCAGTCTTTGCCATGGTGTGGGGTGTCAAAATAGTCGGGAAGTAGTCTTTGCCATGGTGTGGGGTGTCGAAATAGTCTGGAAGTAGTCTTTGCCATGGTGTGGGGTGTCGAAAAAGTCATGAAGTTGTCTTCGCCATGGTGTGGGTTGTCGAAATAGTCGGGAAGTAGTCTTTGCTTTGGTTTCTGGGGGGGCCAAATAGTCAGGAAGTAGTCTTTGCCATGGTGTGGGGTGTCAAAATAGTCAGGAAGTAGTCTTTGCCATGGTGTGGGGTGTCGAAATTGTTGGGAAGTAGTCTTTGCCAAAGTGTTGGGTTTCGAAATAGTCAGGAAGTAGTCTTTGCCATGGTGTGAGGTGTCGAAATAGTCAGGAAGTAGTCTTTGCAATTGTGTGGGATGTCGAAATAGTCGGGAAGTAGTTTTTGCCTTCGTGTGGGGTGTCGAAAAAGTCAGGAAGTAGTCTTTGCAGTGGTGTGGGATGTCGAAATAGTCAGGAAGTAGTCTTTGCCATGGTGTGGGGTGTCAAAATTGTCGGGAAGTAGTCTTTGCCATGGTGTGGGGTGTCGAAGTAGTCGGGAAGTAGTCTTTGCCATGGTGTGGCGTGTCTAAATAGTCGGGAAGTAGTCTTTGCCATGGTGTGGGGAGTCGAAATAGTCAGGAAGTAGTCTTTGCAGTTGTGTGGGGTGTCGAAATAGTCGGGAAGTAGTCTTTGCCATGGTGTGGGGTGTCGAAATAGTCAGGAAGTAGTCTTTGCCATGGTGTGGGGTGTTGAAAAAGTCAGAAAGTAGTCTTTGCCATGGTGTCGGGTGTCGAAATAGTCGGGAAGTAGTCTTTGCCATGGTGTGGGGTGTCGAAATAGTCGGGAAGTAGTCTTTGCCATGGTGTGGGGTGTCGAAATAGTCGGGAAGTAGTCTTTGCCATGGTGTGGGGTGTCGAAATAGTCAGGAAATAGTCTTTGCCATGGTGTGGGGTGTCAAAATAGTCAGGAATTCAACTTTGCAGTGGTGTGGGGTGTCAAAATAGGCGGGAAGTAGTCTTTGCAATTGTGTGGGGTGTCAAAATAGTCGGAAAGTAGTTTTTGCCATTGTGTGGGGTGTTGAAATAGTCAGGAAGTAGTCTTTGCCATGGTGTGGGGCGTCTAAATAGTCGGGAAGTAGTCTTTGCCATGGTGTGGGATGTCTTAATCGTCGGGAAGTAGTCTTTGCCATGGTGTGGGGTGTCAAAATAGTCAGGAATTCAACTTTGCAGTGGTGTGGGGTGTCTAAATAGTCGGGAAGTAGTCTTTGCCATGGTGTGGGGTGTCAAAATGGTCGGGAAGTAGTCTTTGCCATGGTGCGGGGTGTCGAAATAGTCAGGAAGTAGTCTTTGCCATGGTGTGGGGTGTCAAAATAGTCAGGAAGTAGTCTTTAACGTGGTGTGCGGCGTCAAAATAGTCGGGACGTAGTCTTTGCCATGGTGTGGGGTGTCAAAATAGTCAGGAAGTAGTCTTTAACATGGTGTGGGGCGTCAAAATAGTCGGGAAGTAGTCTTTGCCATGGTGTGGGGTGTCCAAATAGTCGGGAAGTAGTCTTTGCCATGGTGTGGAGTTTCGAAACTAAACTGAGTTTTTTATTTTTTTCTCTTTTTGTCCATGTGTGGTGAAATCGTATGAGCGCAAAATGTAGTATTTACTGCTCATCTTCTGGTTTTGGTTTTACTTTTGTAGCTGTATGTAAAAATGGTGCCACTGAAGTAGCAGCTCTGTGCTCTTTTAATTAATGTTTTTGTTCTTTGATGTTTTCCTCTTGTTTTCATGTTTTTTACCTTTTTTGTGGACTTTTTGTATCTGCACTGCAACCACATAATGTCCCCATTGCAAGGTAAATAAAGTATATACCATTAAGTTGATTGTGCCAGTCTTGTAGTTTGTTGAGTCCTACAAAGTGTTTGTACTGTAAGTATTATTGAACTTGTTACACACCAGCCTTCGATTGTTAAATGTAGTTTTCATTAACAAATGTGGTGGTGTGGAAATCGCCATGCAAATTTGCCAATGCTAATCTTTAGCATGTCTATGGCATATCCAATTAACATCGAGCTAGCACATTTTAAAAAGTGATGTTTTTATTGGCCTTTTACAAAATGTTAAAAAAACATAATGATTAAACCGCAGCTCATAGTTATCATCTAATAGGAATTGTTCGAGTATCAAAACGTTTGGCTTGACTGGGAATCGGGAGCCCCCTCCAAAAAAATTGTTTTTAAAATATCCCAGATTACCCAAAATTCCAGGTTTTCCAGGACTTTTTTCCCATTGAAAATAAATGGGCCAAGTTTCAAACATGCACAACTCTCACATTTCTTACCCGATTCAAACCATCCACACGCTCCACTCACCTTTGACAATCAAACTATTTTCCAAGTTCTAAAAAAATTCCAGGAAATCCCGGTTTTGCAAAGCCCAATTTTCACCTCTTCCTGGAAAATGTTCAGAGTCAACATTTTTCAACCGTTTTTGACCATTCCACCTTTACAACATTCCTCTTAGTTGGGACAACAAATGCTACTATAGTTTTTTTGTACAAATTCCCAGATTACCCCAAATTCCAAGTTTTCCAGGACTTTTTTCCCATTGCAAATAAATGGGCCAAGTTTCAAACATGCACAACTCACACATTTCTTACCCAATTCAAAGCATCCACACACTCCACTCACCTTGGACAATCAAACTACCATTTTCCAAGTTCTAAAAAATTCCAGGAAATCCCGTTTTTTCAAAGCATTATTTTCACCTCTTCCTGGAAAATATGTACAGTCGACATTTTTCAACCGTTTTTGACCATTCCACCTTTAAAACATTCCTCTTAGTTGGGAAAAATTCCCAGATTACCCCAAATTCCAGGTTTTCCAGGACTTTTTTCCCATTGAAAATAAATGGGCCAAGTTTCAAACATGCACAACTCCCACATTTCTTACCCGATTCAAACCATCCACACGCTCCACTCACTTTGGACAATCAAACTACTATTTTCCAAGTTCTAAAAAAATTCCAGGAAATCCCGGTTTTGCAAAGCCCTATTTTCACCTCTTCTTGGAAAATGTTCACAGTCGACATTTTCCAACCGTTTTTGACCATTCCACCTTTAAAACATTCCTCTTAGTTGGGACAACAAATGCTACTATATTTTTTTCGTACAAATTCCCAGATTACTCCAAATTTCAGGTTTTCCAGGACTTTTTTCCCATTGAAAATAAATGGGCCAAGTTTCAAACATGCACAACTCTCACATTTCTTACCCGATTCAAACCATCCACACGCTCCACTCACCTTTGACAATCAAACTATTTTCCAAGTTCTAAAAAAATTCCAGGAAATCCCGGTTTTCCATAGCCCTATTTTCACCTCTTCCTGGAAAATGTTCACAGTCAACATTCTTCAACCGTTTTTGACCATTCCACCTTTACAACATTCCTCTTAGTTGGGACAACAAATGCTACTATAGTTTTTTCGTACAAATTCCCAGATTACCCCAAATTCCAGGTTTTCCAGGACTTTTTTCCCATTGCAAATAAATGGGCCAAGTTTCAAACATGCACAACTCCCACATTTCTTATCCGATTCAAACTATCCACACGCTCCACTCACTTTGGACAATCAAACTACCATTTTCCAAGTTCTAAAAAATTCCAGGAAATCCCGGTTTTCCAAAGCCCTATTATCACCTCTTCCTGGAAAATGTTCACAGTCGACATTTTTCAACCTTTTTTGACCATTCCACCTTTAAAACATTCCTCTTCGTTGGGACAACAAATGCTACTATATTTTTTCGTACAAATTCCCAGATTACCCCAAATTCCAGGTTTTCCAGGACTTTTTTCCCATTGAAAATAAATGGGCCAAGTTTCAAACATGCACAACTCTCACATTTCTTACCCGATTCAAACCATCGACACGCTCCACTCACTTTGGACAATCAAACTAATTTTTTCCAAGTTCTAAAAAATTCCAGGAAATCCCGGTTTTGCAAAGCCCAATTTTCACCTCTTCCTGGAAAATGTTCACAGTCAACATTTTCCAACCGTTTTTGACCATTCCACCTTTAAAACATTCCTCTTAGTTGGGACAACAAATGCTAATATATTTTTTTCGTACAAATTCCCAGATTACCCCAAATTCCAGGTTTTCCAGGACTTTTTTCCCATTGAAAATAAATGGGCCAAGTTTCAAAAATGCACAACTCCCACATTTCTTACCCGATTCAAACCATCGACACGCTCCACTCACTTTGGACAATCAAACTACTTGTTTCCAAGTTCTAAAAAAAATCCAGGAAATCCCGGTTTTGCAAAGCCCAATTTTCACCTCTTCCTGGAAAATGTTCACAGTCAACATTTTCCAACCGTTTTTGACCATTCCACCTTTAAAACATTCCTCTTAGTTGGGACAACAAATGCTACTATATTTTTTTCGTACAAATTCCCAGATTACCCCTAATTTCAGGTTTTCCAGGACTTTTTTCCCATTGAAAATAAATGGGCCAAGTTTCAAACATGCACAACTCTCACATTTCTTACCCGATTCAAACCATCGACACGCTCCACTCACTTTGGACAATCAAACTACTATTTTCCAAGTTCTAAAAAAATTCCAGGAAATCCCGGTTTTGCAAAGCCCAATTTTCACCTCTTCCTGGAAAATGTTCACAGTCAACATTTTTCAACCGTTTTTGACCATTCCACCTTTACAACATTCCTCTTAGTTGGGACAACAAATGCTACTATATTTTTTTGAACAAATTCCCAAATTACCCAAAATTCCAGGTTTTACAGGACTTTTTTCCCATTGAAAATAAATGGGCCAAGTTTAAAACATGCACAACTCACACATTTCTTACCCAATTCAAAGCATCCACACACTCCACTTACCTTGGAAAATCAAACTACCATTTTCCAAGTTCTAAAAAATTCCAGGAAATCCCGGTTTTCCAAAGCCCTATTTTCACCTCTTCCTGGAAAATGTTCACAGTCGACATCTTTCAACCTTTTTTGACCATTCCACCTTTAAAACATTCCTCTTAGTTGGGACAACAAATGCTACTATATTTTTTTTGTAAAAATTCCCAGATTACCCCAAATTTCAGGTTTTCCATGACTTTTTTCCCATTGAAAATAAATGGGCCAAGTTTCAAACATGCACAACTCTCACATTTCTTACCCGATTCAAACCATCCACACGCTCCACTCACCTTTGACAATCAAACTATTTTCCAAGTTCTAAAAAAATTCCAGGAAATCCCGGTTTTCCATAGCCCTATTTTCACCTCTTCCTGGAAAATGTTCACAGTCAACATTCTTCAACCGTTTTTGACCATTCCACCTTTACAACATTCCTCTTAGTTGGGACAACAAATGCTACTATAGTTTTTTCGTACAAATTCCCAGATTACCCCAAATTCCAGGTTTTCCAGGACTTTTTTCCCATTGCAAATAAATGGGCCAAGTTTCAAACATGCACAACTTTCACATTTCTTACCCAATTCAAAGCATCCACACACTCCACTCACCTTGGACAATCAAACTACCATTTTCCAAGTTCTAAAAAATTCCAGGAAATCCCGGTTTTCCAAAGCCCTATTATCACCTCTTCCTGGAAAATGTTCACAGTCGACATTTTTCAACCTTTTTTGACCAATCCACCTTTAAAACATTCCTCTTCGTTGGGACAACAAATGCTACTATATTTTTTCGTACAAATTCCCAGATTACCCCAAATTCCAGGTTTTCCAGGACTTTTTCCCATTGAAAATAAATGGGCCAAGTTTCAAACATGCACAACTCTCACATTTCTTACCCGATTCAAACCATCGACACGCTCCACTGACTTTGGACAATCAAACTAATTTTTTCCAAGTTCTAAAAAATTCCAGGAAATCCCGGTTTTGCAAAGCCCAATTTTCACCTCTTCCTGGAAAATGTTCACAGTCAACATTTTCCAACCGTTTTTGACCATTCCACCTTTAAAACATTCCTCTTAGTTGGGACAACAAATGCTAATATATTTTTTTCGTACAAATTCCCAGATTACCCAAAATTCCAGGTTTTCCAGGACTTTTTTCCCATTGAAAATAAATGGGCCAAGTTTCAAAAATGCACAACTCCCACATTTCTTACCCGATTCAAACCATCGACACGCTCCACTCACTTTGGACAATCAAACTACTTGTTTCCAAGTTCTAAAAAAATTCCAGGAAATCCCGGTTTTGCAAAGCCCAATTTTCACCTCTTCCTGGAAAATGTTCACAGTCAACATTTTCCAACCGTTTTTGACCATTCCACCTTTAAAACATTCCTCTTAGTTGGGACAACAAATGCTACTATATTTTTTTCGTACAAATTCCCAGATTACCCCTAATTTCAGGTTTTCCAGGACTTTTTTCCCATTGAAAATAAATGGGCCAAGTTTCAAACATGCACAACTCTCACATTTCTTACCCGATTCAAACCATCGACACGCTCCACTCACTTTGGACAATCAAACTACTATTTTCCAAGTTCTAAAAAAATTCCAGGAAATCCCGGTTTTGCAAAGCCCAATTTTCACCTCTTCCTGGAAAATGTTCACAGTCAACATTTTTCAACCGTTTTTGACCATTCCACCTTTACAACATTCCTCTTAGTTGGGACAACAAATGCTACTATATTTTTTTGAACAAATTCCCAAATTACCCAAAATTCCAGGTTTTACAGGACTTTTTTCCCATTGAAAATAAATGGGCCAAGTTTAAAACATGCACAACTCACACATTTCTTACCCAATTCAAAGCATCCACACACTCCACTTACCTTGGAAAATCAAACTACCATTTTCCAAGTTCTAAAAAATTCCAGGAAATCCCGGTTTTCCAAAGCCCTATTTTCACCTCTTCCTGGAAAATGTTCACAGTCGACATCTTTCAACCTTTTTTGACCATTCCACCTTTAAAACATTCCTCTTAGTTGGGACAACAAATGCTACTATATTTTTTTTGTAAAAATTCCCAGATTACCCCAAATTTCAGGTTTTCCAGGACTTTTTTCCCATTGAAAATAAATGGGCCAAGTTTCAAACATGCACAACTCTCACATTTCTTACCCGATTCAAACCATCCACACGCTCCACTCACCTTTGACAATCAAACTATTTTCCAAGTTCTAAAAAAATTCCAGGAAATCCCGGTTTTCCAAAGCCCTATTTTCACCTCTTGCTGGAAAATGTTCACAGTCAACATTTTTCAACCGTTTTTGACCATTCCACCTTTACAACATTCCTCTTAGTTGGGACAACAAATGCTATTATAGTTTTTTCATACAAATTCCCAGATTACCCCAAATTACAGGTTTTCCAGGACTTTTTTCCCATTGAAAATAAATGGGCCAAGTTTCAAACATGCACAACTTTCACATTTCTTACCCGATTCAAAGCATCCACACGCTCCACTCACCTTGGACAATCAAACTACCATTTTCCAAGTTCTAAAAAATTCCAGGAGATCCCGGTTTTCCAAAGCCCTATTTTCACCTCTTCCTGGAAGTTTTTCACAGTCCACATTTTTCAACCGTTTTTGACCATTCCACCTTTACAACATTCCTCTTAGTTGGGACAACAAATGCTACGATATTTTTTTCGTACAAATTCCCAGATTACCCTAAATTACAGGTTTTCCAGGACTTTTTTCTCATTGCAAATAAATGGGCCTAAATTCAAACATGCACAACTCTCACATTTTTTTACCCGATTCAAAGCATCCACACGCTCCACTCACCTTGGACAATCAAACTACCATTTTCCAAGTTCTAAAAAATTCCAGGAAATCCCGGTTTTCCAAAGCCCTATTATCACCTCTTCCTGGAAAATGTTCACAGTCGACATTTTTCAACCTTTTTTGACCATTCCACCTTTAAAACATTCCTCTTAGTTGGGACAACAAATGCTACTATATGTTTTCGTACAAATTCCCAGATTACCCAAAATTCCAGGTTTTCCAGGACTTTTTTCCCATTGAAAATAAATGGGCCAAGTTTCAAACATGCACAACACCCACATTTCTTACCCGATTCAAACCATCGACACGCTCCACTCACTTTGGACAATCAAACTACTATTTTCCAAGTTCTAAAAAAATTCCAGGAAATCCCAGTTTTGCAAAGCCCAATTTTCACCTCTTCCTGGAAAATGTTCACAGTCAACATTTTCCAACCGTTTTTGACCATTCCACCTTTAAAACATTCCTCTTAGTTGGGACAACAAATGCTACTATATTTTTTTCGTACAAATTCCGAGATTACCCCAAATTCCAGGTTTTCCAGGACTTTTTTCCCATTGAAAATAAATGGGCCAAGTTTCAAACATGCACAACTCCCACATTTCTTACCCGATTCAAACTATCCACACGCTCCACTCACTTTGGACAATCAAACTACTATTTTCCAAGTTCTAAAAAAATTCCAGGAAATCCCGGTTTTGCAAAGTCCTATTTTCACCTCTTCCTGGAAAATGTTCACAGTCGACATTTTTCAACCGTTTTTGACCATTCCACCTTTACAACTTTCTTCTTAGTTGGGACAACAAATGCTACTATATTTTTTTTCGTACAAATTCCCAGATTACCCCAAATTTCAGATTTTCCAGGACTTTTTTCCCATTGAAAATAAATGGGCCAAGTTTCAAACATGCACAACTCTCACATTTCTTACCCGATTCAAACCATCCACACGCTCCACTCACCTTTGACAATCAAACTATTTTCCAAGTTCTAAAAAAATTCCAGGAAATCCCGGTTTTCCAAAGCCCTATTTTCACCTCTTCCTGGAAACTGTTCACAGTCAACATTTTTCAACCGTTTTTGACCATTCCACCTTTACAACATTCCTCTTAGTTGGGACAACAAATGCTACTATAGTTTTTTCGTACAAATTCCCAGATTACCCCAAATTCCAGGTTTTCCAGGACTTTTTTCCCATTGCAAATAAATGGGCCAAGTTTCAAACATGCACAACTCCCACATTTCTTACCCGATTCAAACTATCCACACGCTCCACTCACTTTGGACAATCAAACTACTATTTTCCAAGTCCTAAAAAAATTCCAGGAAATCCCGGTTTTGCAAAGCCCAATTTTCACTTCTTCCTGGAAAATGTTCACAGTCAACATTTTTCAACCGTTTTTGACCATTCCACCTTTACAACATTCCTCTTAGTTGGGACAACAAATGCTACTATATTTTTTTCGTACAAATTCCCAGATTACCCCAAATTCCAGGTTTTCCAGGACTTTTTTCCCATTGAAAATAAATGGGCCAAGTTTCAAACATGCACAACTCTCACATTTCTTACCCGATTCAAACCATCGACACGCTCCACTCACTTTGGACAATCAAACTAATTTTTTCCAAGTTCTAAAAAATTCCAGGAAATCCCGGTTTTGCAAAGCCCAATTTTCACCTCTTCCTGGAAAATGTTCACAGTCAACATTTTCCAACCGTTTTTGACCATTCCACCTTTAAAACATTCCTCTTAGTTGGGACAACAAATGCTACTATATCTTTTCGTACAAATTCCCAGATTACCCAAAATTCCAGGTTTTCCAGGACTTTTTTCCCATTGAAAATAAATGGGCCAAGTTTCAAACATGCACAACTCCCACATTTCTTACCCGATTCAAACCATCGACACGCTCCACTCACTTTGGACAATCAAACTACTATTTTCCAAGTTCTAAAAAAATTCCAGGAAATCCCGGTTTTGCAAAGCCCAATTTTCACCTCTTCCTGGAAAATGTTCACAGTCAACAGTTTTCAACAGTTTTTGACCATTACACCTTTAAAACATTCCTCTTAGTTGGGAAAACAAATGCTACTATATGTTTTCGTACACATTCCCAGATTACCCAAAATCCCAGGTTTTACAGGACTTTTTTCCCATTGAAAATAAATGGGCCAAGTTTCAAACATGCACAACTAACACATTTCTTACCCGATTCAAAGCATCCACACACTCCACTTACCTTGGAAAATCAAACTACCATTTTCCAAGTTCTAAAAAATTCCAGGAAATCCCGGTTTTCCAAAGCCCTATTTTCACCTCTTCCTGGAAAATGTTCACAGTCGACATCTTTCAACCGTTTTTGACCATTCCACCTTTAAAACATTCCTCTTAGTTGGGACAACAAATTGCTACTATATTTTTTCGTACAAATTCCCAGATTACCCCAAATTACAGGTTTTCCAGGACTTTTTTCCCATTGAAAATAAATGGGCCAAGTTTCTAACATGCACAACTCTCACATTTCTTACCCAATTCAAACCATCCACACGCTCCACTCACCTTTGACAATCAAACTATTTTCCAAGTTCTAAAAAAATTCCAGGAAATCCCGGTTTTCCAAAGCCCTATTTTCACATCTTCCTGGAAAATGTTCACAGTCGACATTTTTCAACCGTTTTTGACCATTCCACCTTTACAACATTCCTCTTAGTTGGGACAACAAATGCTACTATATTTTTTTCGTACAAATTCCCAGATTACCCCAAATTACAGGTTTTCCAGGACTTTTTTCCCATTGAAAATAAATGGGCCAAGTTTCAAACATGCACAACTCTCACATTTCTTACCCGATTCAAAGCATCCACACGCTCCACTCACCTTGGACAATCAAACTACCATTTTCCAAGTTCTAAAAAATTCCAGGAAATCCCGGTTTTCCAAAGCCCTATTTTCACCTCTCCCTGGAAAATGTTCACAGTCGACATCTTTCAACCGTTTTTGACCATTCCACCTTTAAAACATTCCTCTTAGTTGGGACAACAAATTGCTACTATATTTGTTTCATACAAATTCCCAGATTACCCCAAATTACAGGTTTTCCAGGACTTTTTTCCCATTGAAAATAAATGGGCCAAGTTTCAAACATGCACAACTCTCACATTTCTTACCCGATTCAAAGCATCCACACGCTCCACTCACCTTGGACAATCAAACTACCATTTTCCAAGTTCTAAAAAATTCCAGGAAATCCCGGTTTTACAAAGCCCTATTTTCACCTCTTCCTGGAAGGTTTTCACAGTCAACAGTTTTCAACAGTTTTTGACCATTACACCTTTAAAACATTCCTCTTAGTTGGGACAACAAATGCTACTATATGTTTTCGTACACATTCCCAGATTACCCAAAATTCCAGGTTTTACAGGACTTTTTTCCCATTGAAAATAAATGGGCCAAGTTTCAAACATGCACAACTAACACATTTCTTACCCGATTCAAAGCATCCACACACTCCACTTACCTTGGAAAATCAAACTACCATTTTCCAAGTTCTAAAAAATTCCAGGAAATCCCGGTTTTCCAAAGCCCTATTTTCACCTCTTCCTGGAAAATGTTCACAGTCGACATCTTTCAACCGTTTTTGACCATTCCACCTTTAAAACATTCCTCTTAGTTGGGACAACAAATTGCTACTATATTTTTTCGTACAAATTCCCAGATTACCCCAAATTACAGGTTTTCCAGGACTTTTTTCCCATTGAAAATAAATGGGCCAAGTTTCTAACATGCACAACTCTCACATTTCTTACCCAATTCAAACCATCCACACGCTCCACTCACCTTTGACAATCAAACTATTTTCCAAGTTCTAAAAAAATTCCAGGAAATCCCGGTTTTCCAAAGCCCTATTTTCACCTCTTCCTGGAAAATGTTCACAGTCGACATTTTTCAACCGTTTTTGACCATTCCACCTTTACAACATTCCTCTTAGTTGGGAAAACAAATGCTACTATATTTTTTTCGTACAAATTCCCAGATTACCCCAAATTACAGGTTTTCCAGGACTTTTTTCCCATTGAAAATAAATGGGCCAAGTTTCAAACATGCACAACTCTCACATTTCTTACCCGATTCAAAGCATCCACACGCTCCACTCACCTTGGACAATCAAACTACCATTTTCCAAGTTCTAAAAAATTCCAGGAAATCCCGGTTTTCCAAAGCCCTATTTTCACCTCTTCCTGGAAAATGTTCACAGTCGACATTTTTCAACCGTTTTTGACCATTTCACCTTTAAAACATTCCTCTTAGTTTGGACGACAAATTGCTACTATAGTTTTTTCGTACAAATTCCCAGATTACCCCAAATTCCAGGTTTTCCAGGACTTTTTTCCCATTGAAAATAAATGGGCCAAGTTTCAAACATGCACAACTCCCACATTTCTTACCCGATTCAAACTATCCACACGCTCCACTCACTTTGGACAATAAAACTACCATTTTCCAAGTTCTAAAAAATTCCAGGAAATCCCGGTTTTCCAAAGCCCTATTTTCACTTCTTCCTGGTAGGTTTTCACAGTCCACATTTTTCAACCATTTTTGACCATTGTACCTTCAAAACATTCCTCTTAGTTGGGACAACAAATGATACCAAATTTTTTCGTACAAATTCCCAGTTTTCAAGAAATTCCAGGAATTCCGAAATACCCATTCTCCATTCAAACTGTTACTACGTCAGCCGATTCCAAAAATGTCAACACCAACCCATTCATATCATCCAGGACAATTGCGCTAGTATCAACATTTTCAAAAAATCCGGTTTTCCCAAATTTCCAGGAAATTCCCATTCAAATGAATTTCCGTATTCACAGTTGTACAATGCCCTAAATCCTCAAAATTGTGCGTAATTTTTAAACCTGATTCCGACCTTTCAACCATCCACCCACACTACTTGTCAGGTTCAAACACCGATGACATCTATTAGATAAGACAAGAAGCAAAGAATCAAACAGAGACAGGATTCAATTTAGCTCATGAGGAGAAACGTCCGGGATGCAACTTAATACAGTCTCCCACCACGCTCTGAGGAGGGAGCTCCATGCCTCCTCATTTATTTGGGCATTTCCTGATTACATGGCTGCAGTTGTTTCCAAAGGGAGGGGGGGTCATAAACAGCTGCCGCACTCGGTCATAAACAGTTTAAGGAAAAGGTGCCTGGAGCGGTGTCAGGTTCTGCTCCCTCTCTGCTTTGTAGATCTCGGGTCATGACAAGGTCTTCCTGTGGCTGTCCAATAAGTCAAAGAAACCGACACCTCCACGTCGCATCCCATCGCACACAGTGGAGGTTTACAAGCCTTTTGCCTGATAAGATCAAAGACAGCTTTTGTCTTCTCGCAGGGCGCCTGAACTCAATGGAACACAAAGTTGTGTGATAACTTATATACAATTATTCTGACACTACTCTTCCCATATATCGAATGCCAAACATGTTTTCCCTTCCCCCAAATTTCCCGTTTTCCCGGAATTTTCTCCCCATTGACAATGAATTATACAAATCCCACATTTCTCATCCGATTTGAACCGTTTCAAAATCTACACACTCCACTTACCTTGGACATTCAAGCCAGGAAGTTTTCTGGTTCCACAAGTCCCTGATTACCCAGAATTACCAGGAATTTCCCTCCATTGAAAATGAATGGGCATTATACAATCTACTGCATATCCCACGTTTCTCAACCGCTTTTTGAACCATCCCAACATCGACACGCTCCACTCACCCTGGACTTTCAAGCCAGGATGTTTTCCGGTTCCAAAATTCCCTGATTACCCGTAATTACCAGGAATTTCCCTCCTTTGAAAATGAATGGGTATTATACAATCTACTGCATATCCCACATTTCTCAACCGCTTTTTGAACCGTCCCAACATCCACACGCTCCACTCACCCTGGACATTCGAGCCACAATGTTTTCTTGTTCCAAAATTCCCTGATTACTACCCGGAATTACCAGGAATTTCCCTGCATTGACAATGAATGGGCATTTTACAATCTACTACTTATCCCACATTTCTCACCCGATTTGAACCGTTCCAACATCCGCACGCTCCACTCACCCTGGACATTCAAGCCAGGATGTTTTCTTGTTTCATAATTCCCTGATTACCAGGAATTTCCCTCCATTGAAAATGAATGGGCATTATACAATCTACTACATATCCCACATTTCCCACCCAATTTTAACCGTTCCAACATCCACACGCTCCACTCACCCTGGAAATTCAAGCCAGGATGTTTTCCGGTTCCATAATTCCCTGATTACCAGGAATTTCCCTCCATTGAAAATGAATGGGCATTATACAATCTACTACATTTCTCACCCGATTTTAACCGTTCCAACATCCACACGCTCCACTCACCCTGGACATTCACGCTGGGATGTTTTCCGGTTCCAAAATTCCCTGATTACCAAGGAATTTCCCTCCATTGAAATGAATGGGCATTATACAATCTACTTCATATCCCACATTTCTCACCCGATTTGAACCGTTCAAACATCCACACGCTCCACTCACCCTGGACATTCAAGCCAGGATGTTTTCCGGTTCCATAATTCCCTGATTACCAGGAATTTCCCTCCATTGAAAATGAATGGGCATTATACAATCTACTACATATCCCACCCGATTTTAACCGTTCCAACATCCACACGCTCCACTCACCCTGGACATTCAAGCTAGGATGTTTTCCGGTTCCATAATTCCCTGATTACCAGGAATTTCCCTCCATTAAAAATGAATGGGCATTATACAATCTACTACATATCCCACCCGATTTGATCCGTTCCAACATCCACACGCTCCACTCACCCTGGACATTCAAGCCAGGATGTTTTATTGTTTCATAATTCCCTAATTACCAGGAATTTCCCTCCATTGAAAATGAATGGGCATTATACAATCTACTACATATCCCACATTTCTCACCCAATTTTAACCGTTCCAACATCCACACGCTCCACTCACCCTGGACATTCAAGCCAGGATGTTTTCCGGTTCCATAATTCCCTGATTACCAGGAATTTCCCTCCATTGAAATGAATGGGCATTATACAATCTACTACATTTCTCACCCGATTTTAACCGTTCCAACATCCACACGCTCCACTTACCCTGGACATTCAAGCCAGGATGTTTTCCGGTTCCATAATTCCCTGATTACCAGGAATTTTCCTCCATTGAAAATGAATGGGCATTATACAATCTACTACATTTCTCACCCGATTTTAACCGTTCCAACATCCACACGCTCCACTCACCCTGGACATTCACGCTGGGATGTTTTCCGGTTCAAAAATTCCCTGATTACCAGGAATTTCCCTCCATTGAAATGAATGGGCATTATACAATCTACTTCATATCCCACATTTCTCACCCGATTTGAGCCGTTCCAACATCCACACGCCCCACTCACCCTGGACATTCAAGCCAGGATGTTTTCCGGTTCCATAATTCCCTGATTACCAGGAATTTCCCTCCATTGAAAATGAATGGGCATTATACAATCTACTACATATCCCACCCAATTTTAACCGTTCCAACATCCACACGCTCCACTCACCCTGGACATTCAAGCTACGATGTTTTCCGGTTCCATAATTCCCTGATTACCAGGAATTTCCCTCCATTAAAAATGAATGGGCATTATACAATCTACTACATATCCCACATTTCTCACCCGATTTGATCCGTTCCAACATCCACACGCTCCACTCACCCTGGACATTCAAGCCAGGATGTTTTCTTGTTTCATAATTCCCTGATTACCAAGAATTTCCCTCCATTGAAAATGAATGGGCATTATACAATCTACTACATATCCCACATTTCTCACCCAATTTTAACCGTTCCAACATCCACACGCTCCACTCACCCTGGACATTCAAGCCAGGATGTTTTCCGGTTCCATAATTCCATGATTACCAGGAATTTCCCTCCATTGAAATGAATGGGCATTATACAATCTACTCCATATCCCACATTTCTCACCCGATTTGAACCGTTCCAACATCCACACGCTCCACTCACCCTGGACATTCAAGCCAGGATGTTTTCCGGTTCCATAATTCCCTGATTACCAGGAATTTCCCTCCATTGAAAATGAATGGGCATTATACAATCTACTACATATCCCACCCAATTTTAACCGTTCCAACATCCACACGCTCCACTCACCCTGGACATTCAAGCTAGGATGTTTTCCTGTTCCACAATTCCCTGATTACCAGGAATTTCCCTCCATTAAAAATGAATGGGCATTATACAATCTACTACATATCCCACATTTCTCACCCGATTTGATCCGTTCCAACATCCACACGCTCCACTCACCCTGGACATTCAAGCCAGGATGTTTTCTTGTTTCATAATTCCCTGATTACCAAGAATTTCCCTCCATTGAAAATGAATGGGCATTATACAATTTACTACATATCCCACATTTCTCACCCAATTTTAACCGTTCCAACATCCACACGCTCCACTCACCCTGGACATTCAAGCCAGGATGTTTTCTTGTTTCATAATTCCATGATTACCAGGAATTTCCCTCCATTGAAAATGAATGGGCATTATACAATCTACTACATATCCCACATTTCTCACCCGATTTGATCCGTTCCAACATCCACACGCTCCACTCACCCTGGACATTCAAGCCAGGATGTTTTCCGGTTCCAAAATTCCCTGATTACCCGGAATTACCAGGAATTTCCCTCCATTGAAAATGAATGGGCATTATACAATCTACTGCATTTCCCACATTTTTCAACCGCTTTTTGAACCGTCCCAACATGCACACACTCCACTCACCCTGGACATTCAAGCATTTCAGTTCCAATCACGCATATCGCCGGTTCAGCGGCTTTCACACGCAATTCCTAATGGAATTGCAAATTGTTGTTGTTATTGTTATTTTTTGTCACCTTTAAAACAATGTTGATGTTTCGTTCGGACAGTTTTGCGTAAATTGACCACATGTCATTGTTTTGATTTGTCGGTTTTGGTTGAAGCAATGTTTTTGCAAGTTTCATTTTTTGTATTTTTGACCCGATGCCCCCGCTAGCCCGCTTTCCAAGTGGGGGGGGCAGACGGTTGTGTGTAAAAAGAAAAAAAATAGGAACAACTCATGTTGGTGATTTGATTTGAACTGAAATGCTGGCAAGATTTATAATCCTTCCAGTGATAAAGGAGGGGGAGGGGCAGCGCCTGCACCCAAATGAGGACACGCACGCCCAAACACGCAAACACACACACACACACACACACACACACACACACACACACACACACACACATGCCCATTATAAGACATGGACACAAGTTTATTGTAATTAAATGCAAATGTAAACAATCAACTAACTGTATTACTAACACACGTGTTGGTAATAATTGTGTTGGTAATGAATGTTTCAGTTATCAATATATTAGCAATACATTGATTACCAATATGTTTATTAGTAAACAACATGTTGACGAGAAATTGTCCTTAATAGAATCGTGGAAAAAGCAAACATGTTCCCCGCAGCCAAGGAAAAGATGGCATGAAAAGAGAAAAGTATGGAAAGAATCAAACAAAAAAAGAACACACACACACACACACACACACACACACACACACACACACACACACACACACACACACACACACACACACACACACACACACACACACACACACACACACACACAAGTTATACCCTTTCTCTCCTCCCCCTCTCTCTTTTATTCTTTCTCTTCACTTGAAGCCTCAGGTCAAATAAGAATATAACCATCACAGAAGCACTTCATGTCACACACACACACACACACACACACACACACACACACACACACACACACACACACACACACACACACACACACACACACACACACACACACACGCACACACACACACTTACACGCAAACTGCAAAAAACATGCACAGCTTGTAGTTGCTACTGTCTTATATTTATAAGAAATTATTTATTTATACTTTATTCTTGTGTCCCAATGATCCTAGGAGCTATGTTGTCCGGGCCCCATCCTCTGGAGACAGTCCCGGAGTTTGATTTGATTTTTGATTTTTATTAAGGATCCCCATTAGCTGGTTGCCTCAACAACCCACTAGTCTTCCTGGGGTCCACAATTCAATACAATTACAAGTAAAAGCATACAATTATAACTACACAATACAGAAAAAAATAAAAGCATCAATAAAAAAACAAGCAAACAATTTACAGTCACAGAATAATAATTACCATATAAATATAACTACACAATATAAAACCAAACAAATCATCAATGAGCAAACTAATTTAAAAACTCAGATAAAATATTACTCTCTTTTTAAAAACCTGTTTACTTTCAATGCTGGTGAGAATTCGAGGCAGGTTATTCCAGAGCGATAAAGATCTATAAATAAAAGATTTCCACAAAGCATTCTTCCTGGGACGAGGGAGTACAAAATGCCCCTCACTGGATGCCCTGGTATTGTGATTATGTATAGTGCTACTGTGAACTATTTGGGCCATGAGAAAAGCAGGAGTTTTACTACCGGTTACTGATTTGAACAATATAAGAGTATTAGCCAACAACCTGTTCTGCACTGTTAGCCAGGAAAGAGAAGCATGCATTTGGTTCACATTGGTTCTTAGTGAACAACCAAGAACCAGCCTTGCTGCCCTATTCTGGACAATCTGGAGCTTACTGATCTCACCACTTGCAGCAGACGCCCAGACTGTAGAACAATAGTCAATATGACACAAGACTAAACTCTTAACAATTTGACAAAGAAGAGGTGGATCAGCAAAAGCAGCACATTTCCTGGAAATACCAACAGCCCTTCCCATCTTTGTAACTATATCACTGATATGATTTGACCAGGATAGAGTGCAGTCCAGCATCACTCCAAGGAGCTTGGCACTTCTGACCTGTTGAACTGTTGAAATACCTAGCCTCAAATCCAACTTTGGGTCACAAGATAACCCTTGCCTAGTCCCCAATATAATACTTTTTGTTTTTGAGGTGTTAAGGATATAATGATGATATATATAATGATACCATAGAGCAAAATCCCAAGTCCATGTTCCTCAGTAATGTGACACAGGAGGAAATAGTTACAATCGTGAAAAAATGTAAATCTAAGACTTCAACTGATTGTAACGGAATTGATATGGAAACGATAAAAAAGGTTATTGAAGAGATCTCAGGACCATTAATGTATATTAGTAACCTATCATTTCAAACAGGTACATTTCCAAACAAAATGAAAATAGCTAAAGTTGCACCAATTTATAAGACTGGAGATAAACATCAATTTACAAATTATAGACCTGTTTCTCTACTTCCACAATTTTCTAAAATCATTGAAAAACTGTTCAATAACAGATTAGATAGTTTCATAAATAAAAATAGAATACTCGAAGAGAACCAATATGGATACAGAGCTAATGTTTCAACTTCAATGGCTTTAATTGAAATTACAGAAGAAATTACCAATGCAATAGATAGTAAAAAATGTGCAGCAGCGATTTTTATGGATCTAACTAAAGCATTTGACACAATTAATCACAATATTTTAATCAAAAAACTAGAACGATATGGCATCAGAGGGTTAGTCTTAAACTGGATAAGAAGTTATCTAACGAACAGGAAACAATACGTGAAGCTAGGCGAACACACGTCTACAACGCTAAATATATCCTGTGGTGTACCTCAGGGATCAATATTAGGACCTAAATTATTCAATCTCTATATAAATGACATTTGTAAAGTTACAAAAGATTTAAAGTTAGTATTATTTGCGGATGATACAACAGCGTTTTGTTCAGGAGAGAACACACAGGAGATAATACAAATAATAACAGAAGAAATTAACAAATTAAAAAGATGGTTTGACAAAAACAGACTATCGTTGAATCTTAGTAAAACTAAAATAATGCAATTTGGTAACAGTAGAAGAGAAAGTCAAACACAAATACAAATTGACGGAATAGAAATTGAAAGAGTAAACGAAACCAAATTTCTAGGTATAATGATTGATGATAAATTGAACTGGAAATCTCACGTAAAAAATATACAACATAAAGTTGCAAGAAACACGTCAATAATGAATAAAGCAAAACATGTTCTAGACCAAAAATCCCTTCATATTCTCTACTGCTCACTAGTGTTACCATATCTGAGCTACTGTGTAGAAATATGGGGAAATAATTACAAAAGTACACTTCATTCATTAACGGTGTTACAAAAAAGATCAGTTAGAATAATACATAATGTTGGATATAGAGAACATACAAACCCTTTATTTATTGAATCAAAAATACTGAAATTCCACGACATAGTGAATTTGCAAACAGCTAAAATTATGCACAAAGCAAACTATAACCTGCTACCCAAGAATATACAACAATTCTTCTCAAAAAAAGAGGAGGAATATAATCTTAGAGAAAAACGTAATTTAAAACATTTGTTTGCACGTACAACACTTAAGACCTTCAGTATATCAATATGTGGAATTAAATTATGGAATGGATTAAGCAAAGCAATCAAACAATGTACTAATATGATACACTTCAAGAAACTCTTCAAACTTAAAGTGTTTACAAAGTACAAAGAAGAAGAACCATGACAAACATTCTCAATTTATTTCATCCATCCATTCATTCATTCTTAAAGTAATCTTACTTATCTCATCATATGAAATATGACTTACTTCACCAATTATTATTATTAAATTCTTACTATTATTTATTTATTTATTTTTGCTGTAATTACTTATGGAGTTTATTGTGAAAAAATTGTGAACAGGAAGTGAACAAAAAGTTTTGCAACTGTTATGTAAAGAAAAGGGGTAGGATTAAATAAGCTCTGCTTCTTCCTACTCCTTTTCGAACATGTTGAAAAGAAACTGGAAATTGTGATGTATCATGTTGTATGCTTGCATGTTCGAAATAAACTCAAACTCAAACTCAAACTCAAGGACAAGTCTGTTACATACTGTCCAGTCATGCACAGCTTTTAGTTCCTCACTCAATACTACATTAAGTACACTGCATGATGGTGCAGCATGATATAAGGTTGCATCATCAGCATAAAGAACCAATCTTGCACGCCCGGTAGCCCAAGGTAAATCATTGGTGAATATAGAAAAAAGTAAAGGTCCTAGGCAACTTCCCTGTGGAACACCACAATTGAAACTTCTGCTATTAGACAAGCTGCCATTAAGATACACCTGTTGTGATCTTGAGGACAAATAACTCTGTATCCACATTAAACTTGAAGTATTAAAACCATAACATTTAAGTTTCTCAATTAAAAGAGAGTGGTCAATCACGTCAAATGCAGCACTAAAATCTAACACCACAGCTCCAACCAACATAGAATTATCTATAGCATTAAGCCAATCGTCCGTCATTTGTATAAGAGCCGTGGACGTAGAGTGGCCCGTTCTATATGCATGTTGAGAATCAGTTGCTAGCCCATTTGATTGAAAGTAAGCTTGAATTTGTGCATACACACATTTCTCCAGTATTTTACATAACCCAGGTAGGATGCTTATTGGTCTAGAATTGCCCTCATTGAAAGCCAATTTGGTATCCTTATGTAGAGGAGTAACCTTAGCCACCTTCCATATCTTTGGACACAGGCCCACTTGTAAACATTTATTACAAATATGACAAACAGGCACTGATATGATACCAGCAGTCATTTTCAGTCATTTACTATCCAGGTTGTCTACACCAGCTACTTTGTTGTCAGGAAGAGAGTGTAGTAACCTCTCAACCTCACTGACTTCAACCTGATGAAAATTGAATTCACAGTCCTTATTATCCATTATAATATTCCTAATGAGGTCAGCTGATTTGTTGTTATTGGATATATGCCTTAATTGAGATACCTTGTCAACATAATAGTTATTAAAATGATTGGCAATGTCACATGGCTTAGTGAGTACCAACCCATTTGATTCCACAAAAGGTGTACAGACATTGTTCTTTCTACCCATGATTTCATTCAAAACATTCCATAAGTTTTTGCTATCATATCTCACATCATATAACCTCTGTTTGTAATATTCCCTTTTTTTCAGTTTGTTTAACTTTGTGACCTGGTTTCTTAAGGAACAGTACTTATGCCTGTCATCAATTAAACCAGAGTTGACGGAGGCTTTTTTAGCCATGTTTCTTTCTGTCATTAAACTTCTAAGTCCATTATCAATCCATGGGGCAGACTTAGTTTTGACAGAAAACTTCTTCAAAGGGGCATGCTTGTCCACAACACTCATGTACATTAACATAAATAAGTCCAGTGCAGCCTCAGGGTCTTCCTCACTGCACACCTCGTTCCAATTTAAACAGGATATTTCATCAATAAAACATTCTTCATCAAATCTCTTATAAGACCTTGTAAAAATAATTTTCGCTTTAGGTTTAGGAACCCTTGTCTTTCTAGCGACAGCTATCATATTGTGGTCAGTAAAAACTACAGGAACCGAGACTGCTTTGGAGCATTGGTCCGGAACATTTGTATAAATATGATCAATGCATGTATCTATAACAGGGGTCGGCAACCCAAAATGTTGAAAGAGCCATATTGGAGCAAAAATACAAAAACAAATCTGTCTGGAGCCGCAAAAAATTAAAAGCCATATTACATGTGTCATGAGATATAAATGTAATTAAGAGGACTTAAAGGAAACTAAATGACCTCAAATATAGCTACAAATGAGGCATATGCAATATGTACATATAGCTAGCCTAAATAGAATGTTAGCATCGATTAGCTTGCAGTCACGCAGTGACCAAATATGTCTGATTAGCACTCCACACAAGTCAATAACATCAACAAAACTCACCTTTGTGCACTCATGCCCAACGTTAAAAGTGTGGTGGACAAAATGAGATAGAAAAAGTGGCATAAAACACGTCCTAGAAAGTCGGAGAAAGTTATACATGGAAACAAACTATACGGCGAGTTCAAGGACCGCCAAAATTAGTAGGACAAAACGGCGCTCGCCAAATACTCGAATCAGTGAAGCATGTTTAATATAAACAGTGTGATTTATAACAATTAGCGAGGTTTATGTCATGTTTGTCCTCCCACAGAAAACATTCTGAAACAAAAAAATTGATTTTTTTCCCCTCATCTTTTTCCATTCTTCATACATTTTTGAAAAATCTCCAGAGAGCCACTAGGGCGGCGCTAAAGAGCCGCATGCGGCTCTAGAGCCGCGGGTTGCCGACCCCCGATCTATAATAATACCATCACTATTACTACCTATTCTCGTGGGAGGGGCAACAATTTGGGACAGATTGCAAGTATTTAAAATGGATAGTAACTTATTTTTGTTTGTACACCCCTGTCCCAGCCAGTCAACATTCATATCACCCAGTAAATAGATTTCTCTATTCGCATCTGATATCCTGTCTAACATCTCACATTACTCCTTCAGATACAGAGCATCAGCACTAGGAGGCCTATAGAAACAGCATACTATAATTGGTTTCAAATAAGGCAGATAGACCTGCACACAAATAGCTTCAATACGCTCCCTCATCAAATCATCAATGATTCTGAACATAAATAGCCACCCCACCCCCAAACCTGTTCCTATCTTTCCTAAAAATTGAGAACCCCTCAATGGCTACAATTGAATCAGAAAAGGAATCATCAAGGTGGGTCTCAGAAATGGCAAAGATATTAATAAAATTATCTTTGATAATACACTCTACTTCCTGATACTTATTACGCAGGCTGCATACATTCACGTGAGCTAACACCAGGCCCCTATGAAGGCCCAGTTTAGTGCAGGACATAACAGTACTGGAAGTAGTCATGACACAGGCCAAACCAAGATACTAAAAACACCCACAAATGCCCATTCTAAAAAAGCCAGGGGGTAACCTTTGGGTCCCGATACAGCTGTCCATTTATGTACAGCCTATCCACTGTTAGTGCCACTCTCTTGTTCTGGGCTCGGAGTTGGGGGCACGATGGCGAGCGCCTGGTGGCCGGGCCTGGTGGCACAGCCCGAAGAGGCAACGTGAGTCCCCCCCTCCAATGGGCTCACCACTCATGGGAGGGGCCATAGAGGTCGGTTGTGTTGTGAGCTGGGCGGACGCCGAAGGCAGGGCACTTGACGGTCCGATCTTCGGCTACATAAGCTATGTTTTGGGACGTGGAATGTCACCGCCCTAGGGGTGGGAAGGAGCCCGAGCTAGTGCGCGAGGTGGAGAAGTTCCGGCTGGATATAGTCGGACTCACTTCGACGCACAGCAAGGGCTCTGAAACCAGTTCTCTTGAGAGGGGCTGGACTCTCTTCCACACTCCCGTTGCCAGCAGTGAGAGGCGACGGGCTAGGGTAGCAATTCTTGTTGCCCCCCCGGCTCAAAGCCTGCACATTGGAGTTCAACCCAGTGGATGAGAGGGTAGCTTCCCTCCGCCTTCGGGTGGGGGGACGGGTCCTGACTGTTGTTTGTGCTTACGCACCAAAGAGCAGTTCAGAGTACCCACCCTTTTTGGACTCACTCGAGGGAGTACTGAAGAGTGCTCCCCCGGGTGATTCCCTTGTCCTACTGGGGGACTTCAACGCTCATGTTGGCAACGACAGTGAAACCTGGAGAGGCGTGATTGGGAAGAATGGCCGCCCGGATCTGAACCCGAGTGGTGTTTTGTTATTGGACTTTTGTGCTCGTATCAGATTGTCCATAACAAACACCATGTTCAAACATAAGGGTGTCCATATGTGCACTTGGCACCAGGACACCCTAGGCCGCAGTCCCATGATCGACTTTGTAGTCGTGTTATCGGATCTGCGGCCTCATGTTTTGGACACACTGGTGTAGAGAGGGGCGGAGTTTTCTACCGATCACCACCTGGTGGTGAGTTGGCTGCGATGGTGGGGGAGGATGCCGGACAGACCTGGCAGGCCCAAACGCATTGTGAGGGTCTCCTGGGAACGTCTGGCAGAGTCTCCTGTCAGAGAGAGTTTCAATTCCCACCTCCGGAAGAACTTTAAACATGTCACGAGGGAGGTGCTGGACATTGAGTCCCTGTGGACCATGTTCCGCACCTCTATTGTCGAGGCGGCTGATTGGAGTTGTGGTCGCAAGGTAGTTGGTGCCTGTCGTGGTGGTAATCCTAGAACCCGCTGGTGGACACCAGCGGTGAGGGATGCCATAAAGCTGAAGAAAGAGTCCTATTGGGTTCTTTTGGCTCATAGGACTCCGGAGGCAGCGGACAGGTACCGACAGGCCAAGCGATGTGCGGCTTCGGCGGTCGCGCAGGCAAAAACTCGGACATGGGAGGAGTTTGGGGAAGCCATGGAAAACGACTTCTGGACGGCTTCGAGGCGATTCTGGATCACCATCCGCCGCCTCAGGAAGGGAAAGCAGTGCACTGCCAACACCGAGTATGGTGAGGATGGTGTTCTGCTGACCTCGACTGCAGATGTTGTGGATCGATAGAGGGAATACTTCGAAGACCTCCTCATTTCTACCAACACGTCTTCCTATGAGGAAGCAGTGCCTGGGGAATCTGTTGTGGGCTCTCCTATTTCTGGGGCTGAGGTTGCTGAGGTAGTTAAAAAGCTCCTCGGTGGCAAGGCCCCGGGGGTGGATGAGATCCACCTGGAGTTACTAAAGGCTCTGGATGATGTGGGGCTGTCTTGATTGACAAGACTCTGCAGCATTGCGTGGACATCAGGGGCGGTACCTCTGGCTTGGCAGACCGGGGTGGTGGTTCCTCTCTTTAAGAAGGGGAACCGGAGGGTTTGTTCCAACTATCGTGGGATCACACTCCTCAGCCTTCCCGGTAAGGTCTATTCAGATGTACTGGAGAGGAGGCTACGTCGGATAGTCAAACCTTGGACTCAGGAGGAACAGTGTGGTTTTCGTCCTGGTCGTGGAACTGTGAACCAGCTCTACACTGTCGGCAGGGTCCTTGAGGGTGCATGGGAGTTTGCCCAACCAGTCTACATGTGCTTTGTGGACTTGGAGAAGGCATTCGACGTGTCCCTCGGGAAGTCCTGTAGGGAGTGCTTAGAGAGTATGGGTTATCGGACTGTCTGATTGTGGCGGTCCGCTCCCTGTACGATCAGTGTCAGAGCTTGGTCCGCATTGCCGGCAGTAAGTCGAACACGTTTCCAGTGAGGGTTGGACTCCGCCAAGGCTGCCCTTTGTCACCGATTCTGTTCATAACTTTTATGGACAGAATTTCTAGGCGCAGTCAGGGCGCTGAGGGGATCCGATTTGGTGGCTGTAGGATTAGGTCTCTGATTTTTGCAGATGATGGGGTCCTGATGGCTTCATCTGGACAGGATCTTCAGCTCTCACTGGATCGGTTCGCAGCCGAGTGTGAAGCGACTGGGATGAGAATCAGCACCTCCAAGTCCGAGTCCATGGTTCTCGCCCGGAAAAGGGTGGAGTGCCATCTCCCGGTTGGGGAGAAGACCCTTCCCCAAGTGGAGGAGTTCAAGTACCTCGGAGTCTTGTTCACGAGTGAGGGAAGAGTGGAACGTGAGATCGACAGGCGGATCGGTGCGGCGTCTTCAGTAATGCGGACGCTGTATCGATCCGTTGTGGTGAAGAAGGAGCTGAGCCGGAAGGCAAAGCTCTCAATTTACCGGTTGATCTACGCTCCCATCCTCACCTATGGTCATGAGCTTTGGGTTATGACCGAAAGGACAAGATTACGGGTACAAGTGGTCGAAATGAGTTTCCTCCGCCGGGTGGTGGGGCTCTCCCTTAGAGATAGGGTGAGAAGTTCTGCCATCCGGGGGGAGCTCAAAGTAAAGCCGCTGCTCCTCCACATCGAGAGGGGGCAGATGAGGTGGTTCGGGCATCTGGTCAGGATGCCACCCGAACGCCTCCCTTGGGAGGTGTTTAGTGCACGTCCGACCGGTAGGAGGCCACGGGGAAGACCCAGGACACGTTGGGAAGACTATGTCTCCCGGCTGGCCTGGGAACGCCTCGGGATACCCCGGGAGGAGCTGGACGAAGTGGCTGGTGAGAGGAAAGTCTGGGTTTCTCTGCTTAGGCTGCTGCCCCCGCGACCCCACCTCCGATAAGCAGAAGAAGATGGATGGATGGATGGACATTATTGTTGTTTTTTCAACAAATTACCATCTATTGATCTATTTGTGTATTATTTGCATGATCATGGTTAATATTGTGTATGCATGCACAGTTACATACTCATCTTCAAACATAGTTGTTAAAAACTCACAAGAAGACTTTTAAACGTTCCTAATTGAAACTTTTTTGGTACCAAAATGTTTCCCAATAACAACTTTAATATTTTTAGAGCAGAGGCTCTCTACTAGTTTGGATGCTTCATGGGACATTACTTGAGAAAAACATGTAATACGTTACTAGTTACATTCCTAAAAAAACTATTTGAATTACTATCAACATTTATAAAATTAAATAATTATCAAGCAAAGTAATTTGTTACTTTTTTTTAACAAAAGCTTAAAATATCTGAAGGGTGTTGTTGAGAAGTGTTATAATAATAAATTACAAAAGCCAACAACGTTCGAACTGGAAAACGTTGTTATTTTTTGCAAATATTAGCTCATTTGGAATTTGATGTCTGCAACATGTTTCAAAAAAGCTGGCACAAGTGGCAAAAAAGACCGAGAAAGTTGAGGAATGCTCGTCAAAACACTTATTTGGAACATCCCACAGGTGAACAGGCTAATTGGGAACAGGTGGGTGCCATGATTGGGTATAAAAGCAGCTTTCATGAAAAGCAAGGACGGGGCGAGGGTCACCACTTTGTCAACAAATGCCTGAGCAAATTGTTTAAGAGCAACATTTCTCAACCAGCTATTGCAAGGAATTTAGGGATTTCACCACCTACGCTCTGTAATATCATCAAAAGGTTCTGGAGAAATCACTGCACGTAAGCGATGATAATACGGACCATTGGATCCCTCAGGCGGTACTGCATCAAAAAGCGACATCGGTGTGTAAAGGATATCACCACGTGGGCTCAGGAACACTTCAGAAAACCACTGTCGGTAACTGCAGTTGGTCGCTACATCTGTAAGTGCAAGTTAAAACTCTACTATGCAAAGCCAAAGCCATTTATCAACAACACCCAGAAATGCTGGGTTTTGTGTATGTGTTTTAAAGAGCTAGTTTAAACAAAATTAGGTCGAAAAATATTTTTTAAGTGCATGTAAACATACAGTCTGATAATAATAATAATAATGTATGTATTATTAAAGACTAAATAAGCCCCATCTCCATACATATCTCATAACCCGGTATACTCCATTTTCCATATGCTCTAGTTCATGCATTTTGTTTTATGTTTTCCAAACATGTAAAATGTGTCAATTCTTATCCTCCTTAAGTTCATGTTGTCTGCTTTTGTTAAGTGACGACTGTGTAGAAAATGTGTGTGAGCGTAATTAGGAGCAGCAATCACTCACACATGAATGAAGCGGACTGACCTACAATTTGACCCTGGCACAGTCACGCAATCAGCACACACACGCATACACACACGCACGCACGCACACACACGCACGCACACGCACACACACACACACACACACACACACACACACAAAGCGGCTCAAGAAAGAAAGGCAGATCTATGCTTCAATCACAGCGATCTTCCCATGGATGAAGTCACATGACAATAACATGTTGGAGACGTTAAGTCTCTGCTGGTCGTATATATATACATATATATATATATATATATATATATATATATATATATATATATATATATATATATATATATATATATATATATATATATATATATATATATATATATATATATATATATATATATACACATATACAGAATATATATATATATATATATATATATATATATATATATATATATATATACAAAATTGGCTGAAAAAGTTAGCATGCCACTGTTAGTATGTTAACAGTTAGCATGTGCCAAGTACCTAGTTATATAAAAAAAAAAGTGGCTAAAAAAAAGTTAGCACGCTAACGTCTGCATGTTGACAGTTAACATTTGCCAAATACCAGGTTATTAAACTCTGAGGTGTACGGGGGCAAAATCGGCTAAAAACCTTTACATGCTAATGTTAGCATGTTAACAGTTAGCATGTGCCAAATACCAAGTTATATGGCTCGAAGCAAAATTGGCTAAAAAAAAAAAGTTAGCACGCTGACATTAGCATGTTAACAGTTAGCATGTGCCAAATACCAAATAATTTTACTCTAAAGTGTACGGAGGCAAAATTGGCAAAAAAAAAAAAAAAAAAAGTTAGCACGCTAACATTAGCATTTTAACAGTTAGCATGTGCCAAATACTATGTTGTATGACTCTTAGCTGTGCAGAGGCAAAATTGGCTGAAAAAGTTAGCATGCTAATGTTAGCATGTTAACAATTAGCATGTGCCAAATACTAAGTTATATGACTCTGAAGTGTACGGAGGCAAAATTGGCTAAAAAAGTTAGCACGCTAATTTTAGCATGTTAACAGCTAGTATGAGCCAAATACTAAGTTATTTGACTCTTAGCTGTACGGAGGCAAAATTGGCTGAAAAAGTTGGCATGTTAACAGTTAACATTTGCCAAATACCAGGTTATTAAACTCTGAGGCGTACGGGGGCAAAATCGGCTAAAAACCTTTACATGCTAATGTTAGCATGTTAACAGTTAGCATGTGCCAAATACCAAGTTATATGGCTCGAAGCAAGATTGGCTAAAAAAAAAAAGTTAGCACGCTGACATTAGCATGTTAACAGTTAGCATGTGCCAAATACCAAATAATTTTACTCTGAGGTGTACGGAGGCAAAATTGGCAAAAAAAAAAAAAAAAAAAGTTAGCACGCTAACATTAGCATTTTAACAGTTAGCATGTGCCAAATACTATGTTGTATGACTCTTAGCTGTGCAGAGGCAAAATTGGCTGAAAAAGTTAGCATGCTAATGTTAGCATGTTAACAATTAGCATGTGCCAAATACTAAGTTATATGACTCTGAAGTGTACGGAGGCAAAATTGGCTAAAAAAGTTAGCACGCTAATGTTAGCATGTTAACAGTTAGTGTGAGCCAAATATTAAGTTATTTGACTCTTAGCTGTACGGAGGCAAAATTGGCTGAAAAAGTTGGCATGTTAACAGTTAACATTTGCCAAATACCAGGTTATTAAACTCTGAGGTGTACGGGGGCAAAATTGGCTAAAAACCTTTACATGCTAATGTTAGCATGTTAACAGTTAGCATGTGCCAAATACCAAGTTATATGACTCGAAGCAAAATTGACTAAAAAAAAAAGTTAGCACGCGGACATTAGCATGTTAACAGTTAGCATGTGCCAAATACCAAATAATTTTACTCTGAGGTGTACGGAGGCAAAATTGGCAAAAAAAAAAATAAAAAAATATTAGCACGCTAACATTAGCATTT
Organism: Entelurus aequoreus; assembly: GCF_033978785.1. Lineage (NCBI taxonomy): Eukaryota > Metazoa > Chordata > Actinopteri > Syngnathiformes > Syngnathidae > Entelurus > Entelurus aequoreus. The sequence continues at coordinate 17,099,138 of NC_084741.1, read as the reverse complement.
TAACAGTTCGCATGTGCCAAATACTATGTTGTATGACTCTTAGCTGTGCAGAGGTAAAATTGGCTGAAAAAGTTAGCATGCTAATGTTAGCATGTTAACAATTAGCATGTGCCAAATACTAAGTTATATGACTCTGAAGTGTACGGAGGCAAAATTGGCTAAAAAAGTTAGCACGCTAATGTTAGCATGTTAACAGTTAGTATGAGCCAAATACTAAGTTATTTGACTCTTAGCTGTACGGAGGCAAAATTGGCTGAAAAAGTTGGCATGTTAACAGTTAACATTTGCCAAATACTATGTTGTATGACTCTTAGCTGTGCAGAGGCAAAATTGGCTGAAAAAGTTGGCATGTTAACAGTTAACATTTGCCAAATACCAGGTTATTAAACTCTGAGGTGTACGGGGGCAAAATTGGCTAAAAACCTTTACATGCTATTGTTAGCATGTTAACAGTTAGCATGTGCCAAATACCAAGTTATATGGCTCGAAGCAAAATTGATTAAAAAAAAAAAGTTAGCACGCTGACATTAGCATGTTAACAGTTAGCATGTGCCAAATACCAAATAATTTTACTCTGAGGTGTACGGAGGCAAAATCGGCAAAAAAAAAAAAGTTAGCACGCTAACATTAGCATTTTAACAGTTAGCATGTGCCAAATACTATGTTGTATGACTCTTAGCTGTGCAGAGGCAAAATTGGCTGAAAAAGTTGGCATGTTAACAGTTAACATTTGCCAAATACCAGGTTATTAAACTCTGAGGTGTACGGGGGCAAAATTGGCTAAAAACTTTTACATGCTAATGTTAGCATGTTAACAGTTAGCATGTGCCAAATACCAAGTTATATGGCTCGAAGCAAAATTGGCTAAAAAAAAAAAGTTAGCACGCTGACATTAGCATGTTAACAGTTAGCATGGGCCAAATACCAAATAATTTTACTCTAAAGTGTACGGAGGCAAAATTGGCAAAAAAAAAAAAAAAAAAAGTTAGCACGCTAACATTAGCATTTTAACAGTTAGCATGTGCCAAATACTATGTTGTATGACTCTTAGCTGTGCAGAGGCAAAATTGGCTGAAAAAGTTAGCATGCTAATGTTAGCATGTTAACAATTAGCATGTGCCAAATACTAAGTTATATGACTCTGAAGTGTACGGAGGCAAAATTGGCTAAAAAAGTTAGCACGCTAATGTTAGCATGTTAACAGTTAGTATGAGCCAAATACTAAGTTATTTGACTCTTAGCTGTACGGAGGCAAAATTGGCTGAAAAAGTTGGCATGTTAACAGTTAACATTTGCCAAATACTATGTTGTATGACTCTTTGCTGTGCAGAGGCAAAATTGGCTGAAAAAGTTGGCATGTTAACAGTTAACATTTGCCAAATACCAGGTTATTAAACTCTGAGGTGTACGGGGGCAAAATCGGCTAAAAACCTTTACATGCTAATGTTAGCATGTTAACAGTTAGCATGTGCCAAATACCAAGTTATATGACTCGAAGCAAAATTGACTAAAACAAAAAAGTTAGCACGCTGACATTAGCATGTTAACAGTTAGCATGTGCCAAATACCAAATAATTTTACTCTAAAGTGTACGGAGGCAAAATTGGCACAAAAAAAAAAAAAAAAAAGTTAGCACGCTAACATTAGCATTTTAACAGTTAGCATGTGCCAAATACTATGTTGTATGACTCTTAGCTGTGCAGAGGCAAAATTGGCTGAAAAATTTAGCATGCTAATGTTAGCATGTTAACAATTAGCATGTGCCAAATACTAAGTTATATGACTCTGAAGTGTACGGAGGCAAAATTGGCTAAAAAAGTTAGCACGCTAATGTTAGCATGTTAACAGTTAGTATGAGCCAAATACTAAGTTATTTGACTCTTAGCTGTACGGAGGCAAAATTGGCTGAAAAAGTTGGCATGTTAACACTTAACATTTGCCAAATACTATGTTGTATGACTCTTAGCTGTGCAGAGGCAAAATTGGCTGAAAAAGTTGACATGTTAACAGTTAACATTTGCCAAATACCAGGTTATTAAACTCTGAGGTGTACGGGGGCAAAATCGGCTAAAAACCTTTACATGCTAATGTTAGCATGTTAACAGTTAGCATGTGCCAAATACCAAGTTATATGGCTCGAAGCAAAATTGGATAAAAAAAAAAGTTAGCACGCTGACATTAGCATGTTAACAGTTAGCATGTGCCAAATACCAAATCATTTTACTCTAAAGTGTACGGAGGCAAAATTGGCAAAAAAAAAAAAGAAAAAAAGTTAGCACGCTAACATTAGCATTTTAACAGTTAGCATGTGCCAAATACTATGTTGTATGACTCTTAGCTGCGCAGAGGCAAAATTGGCTGAAAAAGTTAGCATGCTAATGTTAGCATGTTAACAATTAGCATGTGCCAAATACTAAGTTATATGACTCTGAAGTGTACGGAGGCAGAATTGGCTAAAAAAGTTAGCACGCTAATGTTAGCATGTTAACAGTTAGTATGAGCCAAATACTAAGTTATTTGACTCTTAGCTGTACGGAGGCAAATTGGCTGAAAAAGTTGGCATGTTAACAGTTAACATTTGCCAAATACTATGTTGTATGACTCTTAGCTGTGCAGAGGCAAAATTGGCTGAAAAAGTTGGCATGTTAACAGTTAACATTTGCCAAATACCAGGTTATTAAACTCTGAGGTGTACGGGGGCAAAATTGGCTAAAAACCTTTACATGCTAATGTTAGCACGTTAACAGTTAGCATGTGCCAAATACCAAGTTATATGACTCGAAGCAAAATTGACTAAAAAAAAAAGTTAGTACGCTGACATTAGCATGTTAACAGTTAGCATGTGCCAAATACCAAATATTTTTACTCTGAGGTGTACGGAGGCAAAATTGGCCAAAAAAAACAAAACGTTAGCACGCTAATGTTAGCATGTTAACAGTTAGTATAAGCCTAACACTATGTTGTATGACTCTTAGATGTACGGAGGCAAAATTGGCTGAAAAAATTGACATGTTAACAGTTAGCAGGTGCCAAGTACCAAGTTATAAGACTCGGATGTAAACGGTTGCAAAATTAGCCTTACCCCCGTGTCCGGGTATGTGATCCAGCCCAGTTCTGAGGTAGATTCTGTCGTGTCCAGCAGCATCACTGTTAGCACACAAACAAAGAGACGGTTTTAAAAGGGTATATTATTATATCAGTATATTATGTAGCACAATGCAGGGTTTCACACACACACACACACACACACACACACACACACACACACACACACACACACAAACACACACACACACACACATTCTTGTACTTCTGACCTTCTGGAGACGTGAGAAAAATGCCTCCCTCTTTAGGACCAGCCTTTCTAGATATATAAAGATGTGTATTTACAACATTAATAATATATACATATTTGTTTTTGTAATCGTTTTTCAATCTTTACTATTTATTTCAAGTTATTACAGCATTTCTCTACATACATATTTATTTATTTATTTATCTTTGCACCTGTCAATGTTTACTTTTGTATGCATGTTAAATCAACAAAAAATCCCGACTTTGGAGCAATGTTCACGGACTCTAGTATTTGTCTCTCTATTAGATGCAATGGTTTTCAGTATTGGGACCATGATTTATGTACTAACTTGTTCACACCTCCTCATATGGAAGATACTTTTCCTTGTTGATGTCTCAAGAAGGCTAGAAATACAAGAACAAACACACACACACACACATTCTTGTACTTCTGACCTGCTTGAGACGTGAGGAAAATGCCTCCCTCTTTAGGACCAGCCTTTCTAGATATATAAAGATGTGTATTTACAACATTAATAATATATAAATACTATGTAAATAAGTTGGAATTTCACGAGAAAAAGGTCACAATTTCACAAGAAAAACTTGGAATTTTACAATTTTACAACAAAATTTTACAATAAAAACTGAACATTTGTGCAATATTATGATAAAAGTTGAAATTTTACTCAATAACAGTCGCAGTTTTACAAGAAAATGTTAAAATGTTGGAGTTGTAATTTCACTCAACAGAAGTCACAATTTTAAGATTTAGAAACTTTCCGGAAATTTACCACGGGAAGTCGAGCTCGGGAAGTTTGGAAATTTCGACACTTTTTTTGATTATTCAAAGTTGGACACCGTCCATCTTATTCTGTAGAATAAGATGAGAAGCTTGTAAAACAGATATAAATAGTCAGGGTTGTAAAGGGATGGAACGTTTCCGGTAAATTTCCGGAAACTTTCCGGAAATTTACCACGGGAAAGTAAGCTCGGGACGTTTGGAAATTGTGACCATTTTTTGATTATTCAAAGTTGGACACCGTCCATCTTATTCTGTAGAATAAGATGAGAAGCTTGTAAAACAGATATGAATAGTCAGGGTTACAAAGGGGTGGAAAGTTTCCGGTAAATTTCCGGAAACTTTCCGGAAATGTATCAAGGGGAGTCAAGCTCGTGAAGTTTGGAAATTGTGACCATTTTTTGATTATTCAAAGTTGGACACCGTCCATCTTATTCTGTAGAATAAGATGAGAAGCTTGTAAAACAAATATTAATTGTCAGGATTGCAAAGGGATGGAAAGTTTCCGGTAAATTTCCGGAAACTTTCCGGAAATGTATCAAGGGGAGTCGAGCTCGTGAAGTTTGGAAATTGTGACCATTTTTTGATTATTCAAAGTTGGACACCGTCCATCTTATTCTGTAGAATAAGATGAGAAGCTTGTAAAACAGCTATAAATAGTCACGGTTGCAAAGTGGTGGAATGTTTCCGGTAAATTTCCGTAAACTTTCCAGAAATTTACCACGGGAAGGTAAGCTCGGGAAGTTTGGAAATATTGATAATTTTTTGATTATTGAAAGTTGGACACCGTCCATCTTATTCTGTAGAATAAGATGAGAAGCTTGTAAAACAGATATAAATAGTTAGGGTTGCAAAGTGGTGGAATGTTTCCGGTAAATTTCCGTAAACTTTCCAGAAATTTACCACGGGAAGGTAAGCTCGGGAAGTTTGGAAATATTGATAATTTTTTGATTATTGAAAGTTGGACACCGTCCATCTTATTCTGTAGAATAAGATGAGAAGCTTGTAAAACAGATATAAATAGTCAGGGTTGTAAAGGGATGGAACGTTTCCGGTAAATTTCCGGAAACTTTCCGGAAATTTACCACGGGAAAGTAAGCTCGGGACGTTTGGAAATTGTGACCATTTTTTGATTATTCAAAGTTGGACACCGTCCATCTTATTCTGTAGAATAAGATGAGAAGCTTGTAAAACAGATATGAATAGTCAGGGTTACAAAGGGGTGGAAAGTTTCCGGTAAATTTCCGGAAACTTTCCGGAAATGTATCAAGGGGAGTCAAGCTCGTGAAGTTTGGAAATTGTGACCATTTTTTGATTATTCAAAGTTGGACACCGTCCATCTTATTCTGTAGAATAAGATGAGAAGCTTGTAAAACAAATATTAATTGTCAGGATTGCAAAGGGATGGAAAGTTTCCGGTAAATTTCCGGAAACTTTCCGGAAATGTATCAAGGGGAGTCGAGCTCGTGAAGTTTGGAAATTGTGACCATTTTTTGATTATTCAAAGTTGGACACCGTCCATCTTATTCTGTAGAATAAGATGAGAAGCTTGTAAAACAGCTATAAATAGTCACGGTTGCAAAGTGGTGGAATGTTTCCGGTAAATTTCCGTAAACTTTCCAGAAATTTACCACGGGAAGGTAAGCTCGGGAAGTTTGGAAATATTGATAATTTTTTGATTATTGAAAGTTGGACACCGTCCATCTTATTCTGTAGAATAAGATGAGAAGCTTGTAAAACAGATATAAATAGTTAGGGTTGCAAAGTGGTGGAATGTTTCCGGTAAATTTCCGTAAACTTTCCAGAAATTTACCACGGGAAGGTAAGCTCGGGAAGTTTGGAAATATTGATAATTTTTTGATTATTGAAAGTTGGACACCGTCCATCTTATTCTGTAGAATAAGATGAGAAGCTTGTAAAACAGATATAAATAGTCAGGATTGCAAAGGGGTGGAAATGTTCCGGTAAATTTCCGGAAACTTTCCGAAAATTTACCACGGGAAGGTAAGCTTGGGAAGTTTGGAAATTGTGACCATTGTTTGATTATTCAAAGTTGGACACCGTCCATCTTATTCTGTAGAATAAGATGAGTAAAACAAATATTAATTGTCAGGATTGCAAAGGGATGGAAAGTTTCCGGTAAATTTCCGGAAACTTTCCGGAAATGTATCAAGGGGAGTCGAGCTCGTGAAGTTTGGAAATTGTGACCATTTTTTGATTATTCAAAGTTGGACACCGTCCATCTTATTCTGTAGAATAAGATGAGAAGCTTGTAAAACAGATATAAATAGTCACGGTTGCAAAGTGGTGGAATGTTTCCGGTAAATTTCCGTAAACTTTCCAGAAATTTACCACGGGAAGGTAAGCTCGGGAAGTTTGGAAATATTGATAATTTTTTGATTATTGAAAGTTGGACACCGTCCATCTTATTCTGTAGAATAAGATGAGAAGCTTGTAAAACAGATATAAATAGTCAGGATTGCAAAGGGGTGGAAAGTTTCCGGTAAATTTCCGGAAACTTTCCGAAAATTTACCACGGGAAGGTAAGCTTGGGAAGCTTGGAAATTGTGACCATTTTTTGATTATTCAAAGTTGGACACCGTCCATCTTATTCTGTAGAATAAGATGAGTAAAACAAATATTAATTATCAGGATTGCAAAGGGATGGAAAGTTTCCGGTAAATTTCCGGAAACTTTCCGGAAATGTATTAAGGGGAGTCGAGCTCATGAAGTTTGGAAATTGTGACCATTTTTTGATTATTCAAAGTTGGACACCGTCCATCTTATTCTGTAGAATAAGATGAGAAGCTTGTAAAACAGATATAAATAGTCACGGTTGCAAAGTGTTGGAATGTTTCCGGTAAATTTCCGTAAACTTTCCAGAAATTTACCACGGGAAGGTAAGCTCGGGAAGTTTGGAAATATTGATAATTTTTTGATTATTGAAAGTTGGACACCGTCCATCTTATTCTGTAGAATAAGATGAGAAGCTTGTAAAACAGATATAAATAGTCAGGATTGCAAAGGGGTGGAAAGTTTCCGGTAAATTTCCGGAAACTTTCCGAAAATTTACCACGGGAAGGTAAGCTTGGGAAGCTTGGAAATTGTGACCATTTTTTGATTATTCAAAGTTGGACACCGTCCATCTTATTCTGTAGAATAAGATGAGTAAAACAAATATTAATTATCAGGATTGCAAAGGGATGGAAAGTTTCCGGTAAATTTCCGGAAACTTTCCGGAAATGTATTAAGGGGAGTCGAGCTCATGAAGTTTGGAAATTGTGACCATTTTTTGATTATTCAAAGTTGGACACCGTCCATCTTATTCTGTAGAATAAGATGAGAAGCTTGTAAAACAGATATAAATAGTCACGGTTGCAAAGTGGTGGAATGTTTCCGGTAAATTTCCGTAAACTTTCCAGAAATGTACCACGGGAAGGTAAGCTCGGGAAGTTTGGAAATATTGATAATTTTTTGATTATTGAAAGTTGGACACCGTCCATCTTATTCTGTAGAATAAGATGAGAAGCTTGTAAAACAGATATAAATAGTCAGGATTGCAAAGGGGTGGAAAGTTTCCGGTAAATTTCCGGAAACTTTCCAAAAATTTACCACGGGAAGGTAAACTTGGGAAGTTTGGAAACTTTGACCATTTTTTGATTATTCAAAGTTGGACACCATCCATTTTATCCTGTAGAATATGATGAGAAGGTTGTAAAACAGATATAAATAGTCAGGATTGCAAAGGGGTGGAAAGTTTCCGGTAAATTTCCGGAAACTTTCCGAAAATTAACCACGGGAAGGTAAGCTTGGGAAGTTTGGATATTGTGACCATTTTTTGATTATTCAAAGTTGGACACCGTCCATCTTATTCTGTAGAATAAGATGAGAAGCTTGTAAAACAAATATTAATTGTCAGGATTGCAAAGGGATAGAAAGTTACCGGTAAATTTCCGGAAACTTTCCGGAAATGTATCAAGGGGAGTCGAGCTCGTGAAGTTTGGAAATTGTGACCATTTTTTGATTATTCAAAATTGGACACCGTCCATCTTATTCTGTAGAATAAGATGAGAAGCTTGTAAAACAAATATTAATTGTCAGGATTGCAAAGGGATGGAAAGTTTCCGGTAAATTTCCGGAAACTTTCCGGAAATGTATCAAGGGGAGTCGAGCTCGTGAAGTTTGGAAATTGTGACCATTTTTTGATTATTCAAAGTTGGACACCGTCCATCTTATTCTGTAGAATAAGATGAGAAGCTTGTAAAACAGCTATAAATAGTCACGGTTGCAAAGTGGTGGAATGTTTCCGGTAAATTTCCGTAAACTTTCCAGAAATTTACCACGGGAAGGTAAGCTCGGGAAGTTTGGAAATATTGATAATCTTTTGATTATGGAAAGTTGGACACCGTCCATCTTATTCTGTAGAATAAGATGAGAAGCTTGTAAAACAGATATAAATAGTCAGGATTGCAAAGGGGTGGAAAGTTTCCGGTAAATTTCCGGAAACTTTCCGAAAATTTACCACGGGAAGGTAAGCTTGGGAAGTTTGTAAATTGTGACCATTTTTTGATTATTCAAAGTTGGACACCGTCCATCTTATTCTGTAGAATAAGATGAGAAGCTTGTAAAACAAATATTAATTGTCAGGATTGCAAAGGGATGGAAAGTTTCCGGTAAATTTCCGGAAACTTTCCGGAAATGTATCAAGGGGAGTCGAGCTCGTGAAGTTTGGAAATTGTGACCATTTTTTGATTATTGAAAGTTGGACACCGTCCATCTTATTCTGTAGAATAAGATGAGAAGCTTGTAAAACAGCTATAAATAGTCACGGTTGCAAAGTGGTGGAATGTTTCCGGTAAATTTCCGTAAACTTTCCAGAAATTTACCACGGGAAGGTAAGCTCGGGAAGTTTGGAAATATTGATAATTTTTTGATTATTGAAAGCTGGACACCGTCCATCTTATTCTGTAGAATAAGATGAGAAGCTTGTAAAACAGATATAAATAGTCAGGATTCCAAAGGGGTGGAAAGTTTCCCGTAAATTTCCGGAAACTTTCGAAAAATTTACCACGGGAAGATAAGCTTGGGAAGTTTGGAAATTTTGACCATTTTTTGATTATTCAAAGTTAGACACCATCCATTTTATCCTGTAGAATATGATGAGAAGCTTGTAAAACAGATATAAATAGTCAGGGTTGCAAAGGGACGGAAAGTTTCCTGTAAATTTCCGGAAACTTTCCGGAATTTTACCACGGGAAGGTAAGCTTGGGAAGTTTGGAAATTGTGACCATTTTTTGATTATTCAAAGTTGGACACCGTCCATCTTATTCTGTAGAATAAGATGAGAAGCTTGTAAAACACTAATGCATTGCCACACACAGATATAAATAGTCAGCTAAACAATTGGAGTAGTCTTTAAAAATATTTGACTGATGGACAAATGAATAGAAATAGGCTAGATGAATAAATGAACCCTCAGTCAGCATGCTAAATCAAACTATAACTTACATACTTTTATGACAACAGAATGGCTAGCAGAACAGAAGGCAGAGTTTTGATTTAGTATTTGCTTGTTGAACTTTACAGATCACGAAAAAGGTCAATTCGGATCGCTAACGTTGTTAGCATAAATGAATGGGGTTTAACATAGAGAAAATTAGCATCACGGCTAACGGAGAAATATTTCCGGTTCATTATGAGACTGCGGTGGTACATAAACCTAGCTAGCTAGAGATATTGGCCCCCAAAATCATTTAACAAGTACAGGAACAGTCTGGAAGTCTGCTGGAGTAGTCTACAGTCATACAGTAACAAGCAATTACACCACTATTCAACTTAAATACCATAGATCAAATATATTTACCCCGGTAATATCGTCAACACTTACCTGACTGGATGAAGTCCTTGGGCTCAAGTACTAGTGTGGCCTGTAGTGTGTAGCATGCTGGGAATTATCCGTGCATGTGATGGAAGAATGCACTGCACATGTGACCGAGGAATGCACAGTGCAGGGTTGAAATTCTACTGAGTTTGCATTAAATCAGGTTGATTTAGCTAATAATCATGCTGCACGATCTAGCATGTTGCATTCAATGTTTATTCCCATTAATTCCCATGGAAAGTTTCCAACTTTGAATATTCCCGGAATGTTGCAACCCAACTGATAACTTTATTTTCCCTCTGATTAAATAACAAAGGCCGAGGTATTTCGGAGTCCCCCACCAACAACTTGTTACACATTTTTTAAGTGTCCGTTGTAACCCTAAACTCAAAAAGCACAGGATTCCGACAACAATTGGAAAAACAAGTACACTATTGATGTTTTACTGATTTTATACCACACAGACCTAAAAGTAAACACTAGATGGCAGTAAAACTACATACTCAGAACTCATTATAAAATAATTGTACTGTCTGCTCAGTCATCAGCAAGTTGCAGACATTCTCCGTGTATGTTTTACGCTTGAAAAATGTCCGTCCATTTTAAACATTCCTTTATCTTAAAGCACATTTAACACCGCATGTTAAGAACACCCGTCATCTGTTGAGAGCGATCTATTTTTGTTGGTCAACTAGAGACGATGGGAGATTATCATCACACATCAACATCTCTAACATGTACATGCCACCTTTTTGGTTAGG
>NC_084741.1:17073400-17083400 GCF_033978785.1 Entelurus aequoreus | reverse complement strand
TGAGCAAGACACTTCAACCACCTAGACCTACTCAGTGGCCTAGTGGTTAGAGTGTGCGCCCTGAGATCGGTAGCTTGTGAGTTCAAACCCCGGCCGAGTCATACTAAAGACTATAAAAATGGGACCCATTACCTCCCTGCTTGGTACTCAGCATCAAGGGTTGGAATTGGGGGTTAAATCACCAGAAATGATTCCCGGGCGCGGCACTGCTGCTGCCCACTGCTCCCCTCACCTCCCAGGGGGTGAACAAGGGTGATGTGTCAAATGCAGAGGACACATTTCACCACAACTAGTGTGTGTGTGACAATCATTGGTACTTTAACTTTAACTTTATTACAAGCGAGTGTCATTAAGCAGGTCTGCAGTACCTGGGAGGAGACTAGGACTCCTAAACCGTAGAAGCAAAAACCATCAGTCGGGGTGTGTGCCAAGTCAGGACAGCACACGGAGATGTTTGTGTGTAAGTGCCTGAAAAACAACTGCTTTAAGTCATAACTTAAACGTTGGCATTGAGCGAGACGGGTAGTCTTTTCTCAAGTATATGGTTATCACTTTTGCATTCTGAAGTCCCAATTAGGGCCTCTTTTCCTACGAGAAGTTATCCAATCCACCTGCGAATGTCAAATTAAGGGGCCATGTCTTATTATGTGCTCAAACTGAAATACAACTTTTTACTTAAACTCCGTGGTTTGCTTTCTCCAAAATTAATTAATATGAGTTAATTAATTCACTCCACTCGGGGCTTTGATCCCGCTATGCATGATAGTACAAGTTGAATTATTTAGACGTGAACATTGTTGTTCCATGTGACAAGGGGGGGAGGGGTTACCGGGGGCGTCCAGGGCCGCGGTCTCATGGCGTGACATTTGCATGGTGAATAATTCAGCGTGGGCCCCGGAGGTGAGGCGAGCGCGCACCTTTCAGGGATTAAGAGCGCGACGTGACCAAAGCGTGGCGGTAAAAGCTCCTTTATTTAACTCGCCCGGCGAGCGCGACGTCCATGCGACGGAGGAGACACTCAGCTTTTGTCCCTGACAGCTCTGACAAGTGCTGAGTCTGCAATCTGGACCTGAGTGCAGCGCTTTAATGCACGCGTCCGCCCTTCGTCCCCGGTCCCGTGTGTATTATTCATCCGACCCGATGCTGTTGTGTTTACTTGTGTGTGTTGGTGTCTCCGACCCCGGTCGCTTCCTCGCCGCTTTCTCCTCAGCTGGGCGACGATCCGCGCTCCGTTTTTCCGCACGTGCTCACGCCCCGATTTCACACTTCCCTTCACGCCTCGTGCGACTCTGACACGTATTAACTCGGAGGTTGTTTTGGTAGTGGACAAAAGTAGCGGCTTGGAAAACAACCGGAGTGCAGGAAAATAATGTTTTAATGTTTAAAATGATGGTCCGGTGGCCATGGATGAAGTGCTGGCTGTCCAGAGTCGGGACTCGGGGTGGACCGCTCGCCTGTGCATCGGTTGGGGACATCTCTGGGCTGCTAAACCCGTCTACGCTCGGGATGGTCTCCTGCTGGCCCCACTATGGACTGGACTCTCACTGTTATGTTAGATGCACTATGGACTGGACTCTCACTATTATGTTAGATCCACTATGGACTGGACTCTCACACTATTATGTTAGATCCACTATGGACTGGACTCTCACACTATTATGTTAGATCCACTATGGACTGGACTCTCACTATTATGTTAGATCCACTATGGACTGGACTCTCACTATTATGTTAGATCCACTATGGACTGGACTCTCACTATTATGTTAGATCCACTATGGACTGGACTCTCACTATTATGTTTGATCCACTATGGACTGGACTCTCACTATTATGTTAGATCCACTATAGACTGGACTCTCACTATTATGTTGGATCCACTATGGACTGGACTTTCACAATATTATGTTCGATCCACTATGGACTGGACTCTCACTATTATGTCAGATCCACTATAGACTGGACTCTCACTATTATGTTGGATCCACTATGGACCGGACTCTCACACTATTATGTTAGATCCACTATGGACTGGACTCTCACTATTATGTTAGATCCACTATAGACTGGACTCTCACTATTATGTTGGATCCACTATGGACCGGACTCTTACACTATTATGTTAGATCCACTATGGACTGGACTCTCACTATTATTACATCCACTATGGACTGGACTCTCACTATTATGTTAGATCCACTATGGACTGGACTCTCACTATTATGTTAGATCCACTATGGACTGGACTCTCACTATTATGTCAGATCAACTATGGACTGGACTCTCACACTATTATGTTGGATCCAATATGGACTGGACTCTCACTATTATGTTAGATCCACTATAGACTGGACTCTCACTATTATGTTGGATCCACTATGGACTGCCACTATGGACTGCACTCTCACACTATTATGTTATATCCACTATGGACTGGACTCTCACACTATTATGTTAGATCCACTATGGACCGGACTCTCACTATTATGTTAGATCCACTATAGACTGGACTCTCACTATTATGTTGGATCCACTATGGACCGGACTCTCACTATTATGTTAGCTCCACTATGGACTGGACACTCACACTATTATGTTAGATCCACTATGGACTGGACTCTCACTATTATGTTAGATCCACTATGGACTGGACTTTCACACTATTATGCTAGACCCACTCGACGTCCATTGCATCCGGTCTCCCCTAGAGGGGTGTGGGGGGGTCACCCACATCTGTGGTCCTCTCCAAGGTTTCTCATAGTCATTCACATCGACGTCCAACTGGGTTGTGAGTTTTTCCTTGCCCTTATGTGGGCTCTGAACCGAGGATGTGGTTGTGGCTTGTGCAGCCCTTTGAGACACTTGTGATTTAGGGCTATGTAAATAAACATTGATTGATTGATTGATTGAACTGTGAAACGTCATTCTATTGCAGTAAAAAAACGCTACTATTTTCCCACGCTTTGAACCCTGCCGCTTATATTCAATTGAATAGACTGCAAAGACAAGATATATAACATTCGAACTGGTAAACTTTGTTATTTTTTGCAAATATTAGCTCATTTGGAGTTTTATGCCTGCAACATGTTTAGAAAAAGCTGGCAAAAGTGGCAAAAAAGACTGAGAAAGTTGAGGAATGCTCGGCAAACACTTTTTTGGAACATCCCACAGGTGAACAGGCTAATCGGGAACAGGTGGGTGCCATGATTGGGTATAAAAGCAGCTTCCATGAATTGCTCAGTCATTCACAAACAAGGATGGGGCGAGGGTCACCACTTTGTCAACAAATGCCTGAGCAAATTGTTGAACAGTTTAAGAACAACATTTCTCAACCAGCTATTGCAAGGAATTTAGGGATTTCACCATCTACGCTCCGTAATATCATCAAAAAGGTTCAGAGAATCTGCGGAAATCACTGCACGTAACATTGAATGCCCGTGACCGTGGATCCCTCAGGCGGTACTGCATCAAAAAGCGACATCAGCGTGTAAAGGATATCACCACATGGACTCGGGAACACTTCAGAAAACCACTGTCAGCAACTGCGGTCCGTCGCTACATCTGTAAGTGCAAGTTAAAACTCTACTATGCAAAGCCAAAGCCATTTATCAACAACACCCAGAAACCGGGCCCGAGCTGATGCAAAGGTTAAAAATGTGTTTTGTGGTCTGATGAGTTCACATTTTGTTTTTGGAAACTGTGGACGTCTTGTCCTCTGGAACAAAGAGGAAAAGAACCATCCGGATTGTTCTAGGGTCAAAGTGTAAAAGCCAGCATGTGTGATGGTATGGGGGTGTATTAGTGCCCAAGACATGGGTAACTTACACATCTGTGAAGGTGCCATTAATGCTGAAAGGTACATACATGTTTTGGAGCAACATACGTTGCCATCCAAGCAACATTATCATGGACGCCCCTGCTTATTTCAGCAAAACGATGCCAAGCCACTTGTTTTGTAGTTTGGCTGTGTCAGTTCTCAGTGCTGTTGGATTTCACGTGAGCGTCCCCAGCTGGAGTCAGTCGGTGCCAACAAAGTACCGGACTCCATACCCATACCTATGTACTATACAGTGCATTATTTATCCTATTTCCTATTATCATGTTGTGGTGATCGATAAAGATTTTCACCCAGTGGTTCCGGGTTAAGGGTTCCAACGTTAACACAAACTTACGAACATTTCCCGCTAATGTCCTTGTTGCCCTCGCGAGCGTTCAGGCCTTGATCGGCTCCAGATGCTGCACCCACAGACAGTCAGCCGAGGACAAGGCCTACACCAAACCGTCATTACGCACGACCACGGACAGGAAGGCAGCAGCCGTAGCGAGGAAAGAGGATGCAAATTAGCCACTGCCCTAGATATAAGCACGTCGGTGTCACCGGTTCACTCGCGGTTCAGCTAACTTCTTGAGTCTTGAGTCCACACCACACAAAATATGCAGCGAGAGGAACAGGTGGTAGGTCAAGGCTCCGTGTTTGCAGTACATACCAGTCACTCTCTCGGCCAGAACACTTGAAGCAATCCAAAGTGTTGATGAGGAATTTTGGAACCGGAGGCAGTTTTTGGGTTGCTAACGTCACACATCTACCAGAAAGCACAGCCAACTTGCTGGATTTACCTGGATTACCTACTAAATAATGGTGTATTCTACCTAGGCACAAAGAGTGTTGTGAAAATTACTCAATATTTGGTTCGAAATCTTTCATATTTAAGCATGCCAGCTTGTAAAAAAAGGATAAAAAAATACTTTGATTCTTGTTCGAATACTCAATTTATTATTGCAACACAGGAGAGCTATTTGCGGTCGCAGCCAAGTGACACAAAGTCGAGGGCCATTCCTCCGCAAATGCCCCGCATTTATATACACACAAACCATGTTCAACCCTTGTGTGGTGTCCGGGTCTGTGGGACCAAGTTTTTATTTTTTATTAACAGTGAATTGTGAATTGTGAATTACAAACCCCGTTTCCATATGAGTTGGGAAATTGTGTTAGATGTAAATACAAACGGAATACAATGATTTGCAAATCATTTTCAACCCATATTCAGTTGAATATGCTACAAAGACAACATATTTGATGTTCAAACTCATAAACATTTTTTTTTTTTGCAAATAGTCATTAACTTTAGAATTTGATGCCAGCAACACGTGACAAAGAAGTTGGGAAAGGTGGCAATAAATACTGATAAAGTTGAGGAATGCTCATCAAACACTTATTTGGAACATCCCACAGGTGAACAGGCTAGTTGGGAACGGGTGGGTGCCATGATTGGGTATAAAAGTAGATTCCATGAAATGCTCAGTCATTCACAAACAAGGACGGGGCGAGGGTCACCACTTTGTCAACAAATGCGTGAGCAAATTGTTGAACGGTTTAAGAAAAACCTTTCTCAACCAGCTATTGCAAGGAATTTAGGGATTTCACCATCTACGCTCCGTAATATCATCAAAGGGTTCAGAGAATCTGGAGAAATCACTGCACGTAAGCAGCTAAGCCCGTGACCTTCCATCCCTCAGGCTGTACTGCATCAACAAGCGACATCAGTGTGTAAAGGATATCACCACATGGGCTCAGGAACACTTCAGAAACCCACTGTCAGTAACTAAAGTTGGTCACTACATCTGTAAGTGCAAGTTAAAACTCTCCTATGCAAGGCGAAAACCGTTTATCAACAACACCCAGAAACGCCGTCGGCTTCACTGGGCCTGAGCTCATCTAAGATGGACTGATACAAAGTGGAAAAATGTTCTTTGGTCTGACGAGTCCACATTTCAAATAGTTTTTGGAAACTGTGGACGTCGTGTCCTCCGGACCAAAGAGGAAAAGAACCATCCGGATTGTTATAGGCGCAAAGTGTAAAAGCCAGCATCTGTGATGGTATGGGGGTGTATTAGTGCCCAAGACATGGGTAACTTACACATCTGTGAAGGCGCCATTAATGCTGAAAGGTACATACAGGTTTTGGATTAACATATGTTGTTATCATGGACGCCCCTGCTTATTTCAGCAAGACAATGCCAAGCCACGTGTTACATCAACGTGGCTTCATAGTAAAAGAGTGCGGGTACTAGACTGGCCTGCCTGTAGTCCAGACCTGTCTCCCATTGAAAATGTGTGGCGCATTATGAAGCCTAAAATAGCACAAGGGAGACCCCCGGACGTTTACTGAGTGTTGTTAAAAGGAAAGGCCATGTAACACAGTGGTGAACATGCCCTTTCCCAACTACGTTGGCATGTGTTGGAGCCATGAAATTCTAAGTTAATTATTATTTGCAAAAAAAAAAATAAAGTTTATGAGTTTGAACATCAAATATATTGTCTTTGTAGTGCATTCAACTGAATATGGGTTGAAAAGGATTTGCAAATCATTATATTCCGTTTATATTTACATCTAACACAATTTCCCAACTCATATGGAAACGGGGTTTGTATATTTATATAGCACTTTTTCTCTAGTGACTCAAAGCGCTTTATATAGTGAAACCCAATATCTAAGTTACATTTAAACCAGTTTGGGTGGCACTGGGAGCAGGTGCACTGTAAAAAAAAAAAAAATCTGTAAAAAAAACGGTCATCTACTGGCAGCCAAAAGAAAACCATCAAATTAAAGTAAAACATTGTAAACCAAATAATGATCAAAAACATTATATTTACAGAAATTTTCATGAAACGTTTTGCGGAAAAATATCGTAATTTTACAGATTTTTACTAAATTATAAAGATCAACCACCTTTAATAAAGTGACGATGCAAACAGTTCTGCAGAAAAATACTTCATCAACAGCGATACAGGTTACACTGAGGGTAGCCGAATAAAAAACTTTAACACTGTTAGAAATATTCGCCACACTGTGAATCCACACCAAACCAGAACCCTTTGCAGCACTAACTCTTCCGGGACGCTACAAGGTGTGTGTGTGTGTGTGGAGGGGAGGTTTGGTGGTAGCAAGGGTGTATTTCGTAGCGTCCCGGAAGAGTTAGTGCTGCAAAGGATTCTGGGTATTTGTTCTGTTGTGTTTATGTTGTGTTACGGTGCGGATGTTCTCCCGAAATGTGTTTGTCATTCTTGTTTGGTGTGGGTTTACAGTGTGGCGTATATTTCTAACAGCGTTAAAGTTTTTTATACTGGCACCGTCAGTGTGACCTGTATGGCTGTTGATGAAGTATGCGTTGCATTCGCTCGCGTGTGCGTACAGAAGCCGCACATATCTTGCGACTGGGTCTGAACGATGTTAGAATGGATGAAAAGCGGACGTGACGATAGCTCGTAGAGTACGTTAAAGGTTAAATTTTCCGTGCAACGCTCATATTGTTGTTACTCAGCCAGCGTTTGTGGGTCTGATGGACCCGTTGCATTTTTTGGCTTTTAATGCCTCACAATCAAACACTTTGATGTTAAAATACTGAACAGATGTTTATTGGGATAAGGTAAACATCTGTTCTGTAACTACGTTAGGGTTAGGGTTAGGGGTTAGGGCAGGGATGTCCAAAGTGCGGCCCGTGGGCCATTTGCGGCCCGCAAGTAATTTTTTAACGGCCCCACGGCACATTCTAAAAATACGATTAAAAAAAATAAAAAACATAAAAAGTAGTATAAAAGAGTAAACAGGTGACAATAAAATGTTGCTATGTTGACTCTAATAACACTAAGCTGTCATGCAGGCTGTTTCTTTCTTTAAAACATAATAATGAATCAAAAACAATGTTATTATGAATTATTGACCTATTCAAGGCTCCAATTAGGTCACATTAAATATTCCACTTTGAGATATTTGTCGGGCAAAATGTTGCATATTTTGTGTTTGCCATATAAAAAACTATGTTTTTTTGTTTTTTTAAAGAAGGGCCTAAAATGAACAAACAAGGAACATAATAAGCAACAATACAAGTTATAATTGACGGATAGATCTGAAGTTGATCTCGAGACTATTGTGTTAACAGTTTAAAAAGAAATTACCATTTATTTTTTAACACTTTACTGAGCAGGACCCTTTTGGATCCCCAATAATTTTAGTGGGACTTTTTTTTTTGAAGTGTCATGGCTCAAAAAATAATAATAAATTAAAGTCAATGTTGTTATGAGTTTTTTTATGAACTCCAATTATTATATAATCTGAAATGTTCCACTTTGAAATTTTATTGGGGGAAAATATTTCATATTTTGTGTTTTTTCCATAAAAAACTGGGTTTTCTATGACAAAAATGGCATACAACTTAAATCTAAAAAAAAAAAAAAAAACAGTTATATTGACAGATACACCTAATGTTGATCTAGATATTTAAACTTTGAATAATAATAATAATAATAATAATAATAATAATACTAAATAATGACATTTTTTTTATTTTTTTTAACCTAATCCCTTTGGAGTCCCCGATATCAAGCCTGAGTGGAGGCCTAAATGTATATTTTTTATACATATATTGTATTGGTTTTTAAAATAAAAAATATCAAAATGGCCCCTCGCTTGCTTTGATTTTTCAGTGTGCGGCCCTCAGTGGAAAAAGTTTGGACAGCCCTGGGTTAGGGTTAGCGTTAGGGTTAGGGTTTGTGATGCAGTTGTTTATTGGAATAAGGTAAACATCTGTTCAGTATTTTAACATTAATGTGTTTGATTGTGAGGCATTGAAAGCCACAAAATACAACGGGTCCATCAGACCCACAAACGCTGGCTGAGTAACAACAATATGAACATTACACAAGGGTTAAGTTCGCTATGTGCCTGAAATCCCACTCTTTACTAGGGTTGTACGGTATAGCAGTACTAGTATAGTATCGCGGTACTAATAAATAAAAAAGGGTACTATACTCTGTTTGAAAAGTACCGGTTCGCGTCGTCGTCACGTCGTGACATTGCTGGTTTTACGAGCAGAGGAGCATGTTCGGCAGGCACAGTCACAGAGTACTTACAAGCAGACACAGTTTGGAGACAGAAAAGGGAAAGTGGACGCATTTTGGCTTGAAAACTTATGATAAAGGTCAAGTTGTAACACTGAAACGCCCTCGGGAAGAGGTGCTTTAAACATGGCTAGCTAGTTAGCTACTTTTAAATCACTAATCACTAATCCAATGGGTGACAAAAAAGGTACGTTTCTTACCAGTATCATCCCTGCAGGACCAGAAATAGCTAAACATGCTTCACTACAAGGATACAATAGCTCACCGGCGTCACAATGTAAACAAATGCCATGATTGGATCTACACCTGACATCCATTGTAATGATACCAAGTACAAGAGTGTATCTTGTCGATACTACTATGAATACATCAATATTTTTTATCGTCAAAAATTTTTTTTTTCTTTATGACCAATGTATGATCCTGTAACTACTTGGTATCGGATCAATACCTAAATTTGTGGTATCATAAAGTATCAAAGAAGAGAAGAATAAGTGATTATTCCATTTTAGCAGAAGTGTAGATAGAACATGTTCAAACGGAGAACAACCAGATATTAACAGTAAATTAACAAGTGGATTAATAATACATTTTTTCAGCTTGTCCTTTATAATTTTGAAAAAATAATAGAATAAGAAATGACACAATATATTAGGGAAACACATGTCACCCACACCAACACAATTACCCCAAAGACCAACATAATATGTGTAACTTACAAAAACATGTCTTCATACAGTAGCCTGCTCACAGCCAGATTAGGTTTTCATGTGAAAAATTATGTCAAATTTGTCTTAAAATCTTTTAAATGTAAACATGCCAGCTTATCAAGAAAAATACAAAAGACTATTGTTTTCACTCTTGTTTGATCACTCAGTTTATTATTATAACAGAGGAGTGCTACTTGAGGTAACAGCCAAGTGACACATAGTCAGGCCATTCCTCCACCGTCTCCGGTGCCGTTAATGTAACACAACCAATGTGACAGCAATGGGTGTCAAAATGATCGCCTAGATAACATCCTCACAAATACGAATATGAAGCATTAAATGCATTGGTGAAAAAGTGAATATTGTGTCCTTGCCTCCACATTTTTTTATA
>NC_084741.1:17065119-17073380 GCF_033978785.1 Entelurus aequoreus | reverse complement strand
AAAAAGCTTGTTGTGAAAAATGAGTTGGAATTTCGCAAGAGAAACTTATAATTTTGGCAGTATTATAATAAAAGTCGTCATTTTACTTAACACAAGTCAAAATTTTACAATAAAATCTGAATATTTGTGCAATGTTATGATAAAAGTTGGAATTTTACTCAATAACAGTCGCAATTTTACAAGAACAGCTTAAAATGTTGGCAACTTTAGTAAAAGAGTCGTCATTTTACTCGACAAAAGTCACTATTCATAAGGAAACTTTAAACATTTGGGCAATATTATAACAATAATCGGAATTTTACTTGGCAAAAGTCATAATTGTACTCACTCGTTTTACAACATAAAAAATTGGCAATATTGTGATAAAAGTCAGAATTTTACATGACAAATGTCACCATTTTGCATTAAAAAGTAATAATTTTACATTAAAAAAAGTAATAATTTTACATAAAAAAGTCATAATTTTACATAAAAAAGTCATAATTTTACATAAAAAAGTCATAATTTTACATACAAAAAAGTCATAAATTTACATAAAAAAGTCATAATTTTACATTAAAAAAGTCATAATTTTACATAAAAAAGTCATAATTTTACATAAAAAAGTAATAATTTTACATTAAAAAAGTAATAATTTTGCATAAAAAAGTAATAATTGTACATAAAAAAAGTCATGAATTTACATTAAAAAAAGCCAAAATTTTACATTAAAAAATGTAATAATTTTACATAAAGTAATAATTTTACATTAAAAAAAGTCATAATTTTACATAAAAAAGTCATAATTTTACATTAAAAAAAAAGTCGACAGATTATAAGAAAAAGACTACTTTTAGTTTATTATTAATATTTTTTTGTGATTAGTTTTTAATCTTCATTTTTAACTTTATTACAGTACATCTCTATATACATATTATTTTATTTTATTTTATTAAATTAATTTTGGCCAAAGGGGTCGCATTTCAGTTTCTTACACACACTTGTTATTTCATATGTTGACCACTTTTAAAAGCGACACACAGTCAATTTTTTTGGGACCACCCTCATGTTGATAGATGTCACCACCAGGGGTACAAATGAGACATTCTCTATTAGATGCAATGTTATTGGGACCATGATTTATGTCATCACTTGTTCACACCTCCTCATAAGGAAGATACTTTTCCTTCTTGATGTCTCAAGAAGGGCAGAAATACAAGAACATACACACACACACACACACACACACACACACACACACACACACACACACACACACACACACACATGCATACCTGTATTATTACCTTTTTGAGACGTGAGAAAATTGCCTCCCTCTTTAGGACCAGCCTTTCTAGATATATAAAGATGTGTATTTACAACATTAATAATATATACATACTATGCACATACGTATAAAAAAAGCTTGTTGTGAAAAATGAGTTGGAATTTCGCAAGAGAAACTTATAATTTTGGCAGTATTATAATAAAAGTCGTCATTTTACTTAACACAAGTCAAAATTTTACAATAAAATCTGAATATTTGTGCAATGTTATGATAAAAGTTGGAATTTCATTCAATAACAGTCGCAGTTTTACAAGAACAGCTTAAAATGTTGGCAACTTTAGTAAAAGAGTCGTCATTTTACTCGACAAAAGTCACTATTCATAAGGAAACTTTAAACATTTGGGCAATATTGTAACAATAATCGGAATTTTACTTGGCAAAAGTCATAATTGTAACTCAAACTATGTCACCGTTTTACAAGAACAACATAAAAAATTGGCAATATTGTGATAAAAGTCAGAATTTTACATGACAAATGTCACCATTTTGCATTAAAAAGTAATAATTTTACATTAAAAAAGTAATAATTTTACATTAAAAAAAGTCATAATTTTACATAAAAAAGTCATAATTTTACACAAAAAAGTAATAATTTTATTTAAAAAAAGTCATAAATTTACATAAAAAAGTCATAATTTTTACATTAAAAAAGTCATAATTTACATAAAAAAGGTAATAATTTTACATAAAAAAGTCATAATTTTACATAAAAAAGTCATAATTTTGCATAAAAAAGTAATAATTGTACATAAAAAAAGTCATGAATTTACATTAAAAAAGCCAAAATTTTACATTAAAAAATGTAATAATTTTACATGAAGTAATAATTTTACGTAAAAAAGTCATAATTTTACATAAAAAGTCATAATTTTACATAAAAAAGTCAAAATTTTACGAGAAAATATTGTAATATTACAGAAACAGAAAGAATATGAGAAATTGTTCCCAATTTTTCTAAGAAAAAAGTCGACAGATTATGAGAAAAAGACTGCTTTTAGTTTATTATTAATATTTTTTTGTAATTAGTTTTTAATCTTCATTTTTAACTTTATTACAGTACGTCTTTATATACATATTATTTTATTTTATTTTATTAAATTAATTTTGGCCAAAGGGGTCGCATTTCAGTTTCTTACACACACTTGTTATTTCATATGTTGACCACTTTTAAAAGCGACACAGTCAATTTTTTTTGGGACCACCCTCATGTTGATAGATGTCACCACCAGGGGTGCTAATGAGACATTCTCTATTAGATGCAATGTTATTGGGACCATGATTTATGTCATCACTTGTTCACACCTCCTCATATGGAAGATAATTTTCCTTCTTGATGTCTCAAGAAGGGCAGAAATACAAGAACACACACACACACACACACACACACACACACACACACACAACACACACACACACACACACACACACATACATACCTGGTATTATTACCTTTTGAGACGTGAGAAAAATGCCTCCCTCTTTAGGACCAGCCTTTCTAGATATATAAAGATGTGTATTTACAACATTAATAATATATACATACTATGCAAATATAAAAAAGCTTGTTGTGAAAATGAGTTGGAATTTCACAAGAAAAACTTATAATTTTGGCAGTACTATAATAAACGTCGTAATTTTACTCAACACAAGTCAAAATTTTGCAATAAAAACTGAATATTTGTGCAATGTTATGATAAAAAATTGAATTTTACTCAATAACAGTCGCAATTTTACAAGAACAGCTTAAAATGTTGGCAACTTTAGTAAAAGAGTCGTCATTTTACTCGACAAAAAGTCACTATTCATAAGGAAACTTTAAACATTTGGGCAATATTATAACAATAATCGGAATTTTACTTGGCAAAAGTCATAATTGTACTCAAACTATGTCACCGTTTTACAAGAACAACATGAAAAATTGGCAATATTGTGATAAAAGTCAGAATTTTACATGACAAATGTTACCATTTTGCATTAAAAAGTAATAATTTTACAATTAAGAAAGTAATAATTTTACGTAAAAAATGTCATAATTTTAGATAAAAAAGTCATAATTTACATAAAAAAGTCATAATTTTACATAAAAAAAGTCATAAATTTACATTAAAAAGTCATAATTTTACATTAAAAAAGTCATAATTTTACATAAAAAAGGTAATAATTTTACTTAAAAAAGTCATAATTTTACATAAAAAAAGTCATAATTTTGCATAAAAAAGTAATAATTGTACATAAAAAAAGTCATGAATTTACATTAAAAAAGCCAACATTTTACATTAAAAAAGTAATAATTTACATAAAGTAATAATTTACATAAAAAAGTCATAATTTTACATAAAAAGTCATAATTTTACATAAAAAAAGTCATAATTTTACGAGAAAATATTGTAATATTACAGAAACAGAAAGAATATGAGAAATTGTTCCCAATTTTTCTAAGAAAAAAGTCGACAGATTATGAGAAAAAGACTGCTTTTAGTTTATTATTAATATTTTTTTGTAATTACGTTTTAATCTTCATTTTTAACTTTATTACAGTACGTCTCTATATACATATTATTTTATTTTATTTTATTAAATTAATTTTGGCCAACGGGGTCGCATTTCAGTTTCTTACACACACTTGTTATTTCATATGTTGACCACTTTTAAAAGCGACACAAAGTCAATTTTTTTGGGACCACCCTCATGTTGATAGATGTCACCACCAGGGGTACAAATGAGACATTCTCTATTAGATGCAATGTTATTGGGACCATGATTTATGTCATCACTTGTTCACACCTCCTCATATGGAAGATACTTTTCCTTCTTGATGTCTCAAGAAGGGCAGAAATACAAGAACACACACACACACACACACACACACACACACACACACACACACATACATACCCGTATTATTACCTTTTTGAGACGTGAGAAAAATGCCTCCCTCTTTAGGACCAGCCTTTCTAGATATATAAAGATGTGTATTTACAACATTAATAATATATACATACTATGCAAATATAAAAAAGCTTGTTGTGAAAAATGAGTTGGAATTTCACAAGAAAAACTTATAATTTTGGCAGTACTATAATAAAAGTCGTCATTTTACTCAACACAAGTCAAATTTTACAATAAAAACTGAATATTTGTGCAATGTTATGATAAAAAATGGAATTTTACTCAATAACAGTCGCAATTTTACAAGAACAGCTTAAAATGTTGGCAACTTTAGTAAAAGAGTCGTCATTTTACTCGACAAAAGTCACTATTCATAAGGAAACTTTAAACATTTGGGCAATATTATAACAATAATCGGAATTTTACTTGGCAAAAGTCATAATTGTACTCAAACTATGTCACCGTTTTACAAGAACAACATGAAAAATTGGCAATATTGTGATAAAAGTCAGAATTTTACATGACAAATGTCACCATTTTGCATTAAAAAGTAATAATTTTACATTAAAAAAGTAATAATTTTACATTAAAAAAAGGCATCATTTTACATAAAAAAGTCATAATTTTACATAAAAAAGTAATAATTTTACATAAAAAAGTCATAAATTTACATAAAAAAGTCATAATTTTACATTAAAAAAGTCCTAATTTTACATAAAAAAGGTAATAATTTTACATAAAAAAGTCATAATTTTACATACAAAAAGTCATAATTTTGCATAAAAAAGTAATAATTGCACATAAAAAAGTCATGAATTTACATTAAAAAAGCCAAAATTTTACATTAAAAAAGTAATAATTTTACATAAAGTAATAATTTTACATAAAAAAGTCATAATTTTACATAAAAAGTCATAATTTTACATAAAAAAGTCATAATTTTACGAGAAAATATTGTAATATTACAGAAACAGAAAGAATATGAGAAATTGTTCCCAATTTTTCTAAGAAAAAAGTCGACAGATTATGAGAAAAAGACTGCTTTTAGTTTATTATTAATATTTTTTTGTAATTAGTTTTTAATCTTCATTTTTAACTTTATTACAGTACGTCTCTATATACATATTATTTTGTTTTATTTTATTAAATTAATTTTGGCCAAAGGGGTCGCATTTCAGTTTCTTACACACACTTGTTATTTCATATGTTGACCACTTTTAAAAGCGACACACAGTCTATTTTTTTAGGACCACCCTCATGTTGATAGATGTCACCACCAGGGGTACAAATGAGACATTCTCTATTAGATGCAATGTTATTGGGACCATGATTCATGTCATCACTTGTTCACATCTCCTCATATGGAAGATACTTTTCCTTCTTGATGTCTCAAGAAGGGCAGAAATACAAGAACACACACACACACACACACACACACACGCACACGCACACACACAAATACATACCTGTATTATTACCTTTTTGAGACGTGAGAAAAATGCCTCCCTCTTTAGGACCAGCCTTTCTAGATATATAAAGATGTGTATTTACAACATTAATAATATATACATACTATGCAAATATAAAAAAGCTTGTTGTGAAAAATTAGTTGGAATTTCACAAGAAAAACTTATAATTTTGGCAGTACTATAATAAAAGTCGTAATTTTACTCAACACAAGTCAAAATTTTACAATAAAAACTGAATATTTGTGCAATGTTATGATAAAAAATTGAATTTTACTCAATAACAGTCGCAATTTTACAAGAACAGCTTAAAATGTTGGCAACTTTAGTAAAAGAGTCGTCATTTTACTCGACAAAAGTCACTATTCATAAGGAAACTTTAAACATTTGGGCAATATTATAACAATAATCTGAATTTTACTTGGCAAAAGTCATAATTGTACTCAAACTATGTCACCGTTTTACAAGAACAACATGAAAAAATGGCAATATTGTGATAAAAGTCAGAATTTTACATGACAAATGTCACCATTTTGCATTAAAAAGTAATAATTTTACATTAAAAAAGTAATAATTTTACATAAAAAAAGTCATCATTTTACATAAAAAAGTCATAATTTTACATAAAAAAGTCATAATTTTACATAAAAAAAGTCATAAATTTACATAAAAAAGTCATAATTTTACATTAAAAAAGTCATAATTTTACATAAAAAAGGTAATAATTTTACATAAAAAAGTCATAATTTTACATAAAAAAAGTCATAATTTTGCATAAAAAAGTCATAATTGCACATAAAAAAAGTCATGAATTTACATTCAAAAAGCCAAAATTTTACATTAAAAAAAGTAATAATTTTACATAAAGTAATAATTTTACATAAAAAAGTCATAATTTTACATAAAAAGTCATAATTTTACATTAAAAAAGTCATAATTTTACGAGAAAATATTGTAATATTACAGAAACAGAAAGAATATGAGAAATTGTTCCCAATTTTTCTAAGAATAAAGTCGACAGATTATGAGAAAAAGACTGCTTTTAGTTTATTATTAATATTTTTTTGTAATTAGTTTTTAATCTTCATTTTTAACTTTATTACAGTACGTCTCTATATACATATTATTTTATTTTATTTTATTAAATTAATTTTGGCCAAAGGGGTCGCATTTCATTTTCTTACACACACTTGTTATTTCATATGTTGACCACTTTTAAAAGCGACACACAGTCAATTTTTTTGGGACCACCCTCATGTTGATAGATGTCACCACCAGGGGTACAAATGAGACATTCTCTATTAGATGCAATGTTATTGGGACCATGATTTATGTCATCACTTGTTCACACCTCCTCATATGGAAGATACTTTTCCTTCTTGATGTCTCAAGAAGGGCAGAAATACAAGAACACACACACACACACACACGCCACACACACACGCACACACACACATACATACCTGTATTATTACCTTTTTGAGACGTGAGAAAAATGCCTCCCTCTTTAGGACCAGCCTTTCTAGATACATAAGATGTGTATTTACAGCATTAATAATATATACATACTATGCACATACGTATAAAAAGCTTGTTGTGAAAAATGAGTTGGAATTTCACAAGAAAAAGGTCACAATTTCACAAAAAAACTTGGAATTTTGGCAGTATTATAATAAAAGTCATCATTTTACTCAACACAAGTCAAAATTTGACAAGAAAAACTGAACATTTCTGCAATATTATGATAAAAGTTGGAATTTTACTCAATGACAGTCACAAGAAAACATTTTTTTTTGGCAACTTTATGAAAAGAGTTGTAATTTTACTCGACAAAAGTCACTATTTATAAGAAAACTTTAAACATTTGGGCAATATTATAACAATAATCTGAATTTTACTTGACAAAATGATGACAAAAGTCATAATTTTACTCAAACAATGTCACCGTTTTACAAGAACAACATAAAAAAATTGGCAATATTGTGGTAAAAGTCTGAATTTTACATGACAAATGTCAACATTTTGCATTAAAAAGTAATAATTTTACATTAAAAAAGTAATAATTTTACATTAAAAAAGTCATAATTTTACATTAAAAGTCATAATTTTACATAAAAAGTCATAATTTTACATTAAAAAGTCATAATTTTACGAGAAAATATTGCAATATTACAGAAACAGAAAGAATATGAGAAATTGTTTCCAATTTTATAAGAAAAAAGTCGACACATTGTGAGAAAAAGACTGCTTTTAGTTTATTATTAATATTTTTTGTAATTAGTTTTTAATCTTAATTTTAACCTTTGTTATTACAGTGTGTCTCTATATACATATTATTTTATTTTATTTTTTTAAATTAATTTTGGCCAAAGGAGGCACATTTCAATTTCTTACACACACTTGTTATTTCATATGTTGAACACTTTTAAAAGCGACACACAATCAATTTTTTTGGGACCACCCTCATGTTGATAGATGTCCACCCCCAGGTGTGCAAATGAGACATTGTCTATTAGATGCAATGTTATTGGGACCATGATTTATGTCATCATTTGTTCACACCTCCTCATATGGAAGAT
>NC_084741.1:17047619-17052619 GCF_033978785.1 Entelurus aequoreus | reverse complement strand
TAGTAACTGTAACAGTGTTTTTAACAGTAACAGTAACTGGAACTTTAACATTAGCAATAACAGCAACAATAGTAATGACAAAAGTATTTGTAACTTTAACAATGCCTAAATGTAACAATAATCAACTGTAACAGTAACAGTAAATGTATAATAAATAAATACATATAGTAAATAGTAACTGTTACGGTGTTGTTAACAGTACAAGTAACTAAAACAGTAACAATAACTAACTGTAATAACAGCAGTAACTGTAACTGCAACAATTCTAGTAAAAGTAACTCAATGTAGCAATAACCAACTGTAACAATAACAGTAATGGTAACAATAGCTGTAACAGTATTTTTAGGAGTAAAAGTAACTGTGACAGTATTTGTACCTATAGCCGAGAGGGACAAGCGGTAGAAAATAAATGCATTGGAACAGTAACAATATTTAAATGTAGTAGACAAATACCAGTGACTTCTTAATGAACCGTAAAAGTAACAATACGTTGAACTGTAAGCAGTAATTGTAATAATAACAGTACAGTATCTGTAACTCTGCTTGTTACTATAACACTAATTGGAACTGTTAAAACAGTAAAAGTAACTAAAACAGTATTTGTAACAATACAAGTAATCATCCGAATAATAGTAACTGTAACTAGGTTGTTAACATGAATAAGAACAAGGACAGTATTTGTAACAATACCAGTAATTGTAATAGTACTAGTAACTGTAACTGTTTTAACAGTAAAAGTAACAAAAACAGTATTTGTAACTATACCAGTAATTGTAATAACAATAGTAACTAACTGTTTTGACAGTAAAGTAATACAAACAGTATTTGTAACACTACCAGTAATTGTAATAATAGTAACTAACTGTTTTAACAGTAAAAGTAACAAAAACAGTACTTTTAACAGTAAAAGTAACTAACAGTATTGTTTTTTTTAACAGTAAAAGTAACTAACAGTATTTTTAACAGCAAAAGTAACGAACAGTATTTTTAACAGTAAAAGTAACTAACAGTATTTTTTAACAGTAAAAGTAACGAACAGTATTTTTTTAACATTGAAAGTAACTAACAGTATGTTTAACAGTAAAAGTAACTAACAGTATTTTTAACAGTAAAAGTAACAAACAGTATTGTTTTAACATTGAAAGTAACTAACAGTATGTTTAACAGTAAAAGTAACTAACAGTATTTTTTTTAACAGTAAATGTAACTAACAGTATTTTTGACAGTAAAGGTAACTAACAGTATTTTTAACAGTAAAAGTAACTAACAGCATTTTGAACAGTAAAAGTAACAAACAGTATTTTTTTAACATTGAAAGTAACTAACAATATGTTTAACAGTAAAAGTAACTAACATTATTTTTAAAAGTAAAAGTAACGAACAGTATTTTTTTTAACATTGAAAGTAACTAACAGTATGTTTAACAGTAAAAGTAACTAACAGTATTTTTTTAACAGTAAAAGTAACTAACAGTATTTTTGACAGTAAAGGTAACTAACAGTATTTTTTAACAGTAAAAGTAACTAACAGTATTTTGAACAGTAAAAGTAACAAACAGTATTTTTTTAACATTGAAAGTAACTAACAATATGTTTAACAGTAAAAGTAACTAACAGTATTTTTAAAAGTAAAAGTAACGAACAGTATTTTTTTTAACATTGAAAGTAACTAACAGTATGTTTAACAGTAAAAGTAACTAACAGTATTTTTTTTAACAGTAAAAGTAACTAACAGTATTTTTGACAGTAAAGGTAACTAACAGTATTTTTTAACAGTAAAAGTAACTAACAGTATTTTTAACAGTAAAAGTAACTAACAGTATTATTTTTTTTAACAGTAAAAGAAACTAACAGTATTTTTTAACAGTAAAAGTAACGAACAGTATTTTTTTAACATTGAAAGTAACTAACATTATTTTTTAACAGTAAACGTAACTAACAGCATTTTTTAACAGTAAACGTAACTAACAGTATTTTAACAGTAAAAGTAACTAACAGTATTTTTTAACATTAAAAGTAACGAACAGTATTTTTTTTAACATTGAAAGTAACTAACAGTATGTTTAACAGTAAAGGTAACTAACAGTATTTTTTTAACAGTAAAGGTAACTAACAGTATTTTTAACAGTAAAAGTAACTAACAGTATTTTTTAACATTGAAAGTAACTAACAGTATTTTTTTAACAGTAAAAGTAACTAACAGTATTTTTTAACAGTAAAAGTAACTAACAGTATTTTTTAACAGTAAACGTAACTAACAGTATTTTTAACAGTAAAGGTAACTAACAGTATTTTTTTAACAGTAAAAGTAAATAACAGTATTTTTTAACAGTAAAAGTAACTAACAGTACTTTTTTAACATTGAAAGTAACTAACAGTATTTTTTTAACAGTAAAAGTAACTAACAGTATTTTTTAACAGTAAAAGTAACTAACAGTATTTTTTTAACAGTAAACGTAACTAACAGTATTTTTAACAGTAAAAGTAACTGCAACAGTATTTTTAACAGTAAAAGTAACTAACAGTATTTTTTAACAGTAAACGTAACTAACAGTATTTTTAACAGTAAAAGTAACTAACAGTATTTTTTTAACAGTAAAAGTAACTAACAGTATTTTTAACAGTAAAAGTAACTGCAACAGTATTTTTAACAGTAAAAGTAACTGCAACAGTATTTGTATCAAACAATGGTTTATTATACAGAGAGTTGGTAACCATGGTGACCACATGTAGGCAACAAGTTGATTAGTTTGATGCCCATACAAGGGAAAAATAACAATAATAATAATAATGAGCCCATCAGTTGATTATTATCACTATTATTATTATTATTATGCTTCTCAAATAGTGGGACGAGCCTTAACTTAAATAAATAAATAGTAAGTAAATAAATACTTTTTGTGATGCATATTATTTCAATATTAAATTTTTTATAGCGACACTCCTCTGCCCCCGGGGACCCACATTGTGTCAGCAGGGCCCCACATTGTGTCAGCGGGGCCCCACATTGTGTCAGCGGGGCCCCACGAATCAGCTGCAGGTGTTTAGTCAAGTGGAGCGTAAAAAAGTGGAGCATCAACAACACGCAATGCTGACAGTGTCCACTAGAGGGCGCCACCGGGCTGAAACAAGCAGCGTGTGCTCACTTTTATTCACATTTATTCACATTTATTCACATTTATTCACATTTATTCACATTCATTCACATTTATTCACCTTTATTCACATTTATTCACCTTCATTCACATTTATTCACCTTTATTCACCTCCATTCACCTTCATTCACATTTATTCACATTTATTCACATTTATTCACCTTCATTCACATGTATTCACCTGCATTCACCTTTATTCACCTTTATTCACATTTATTCACATTTATTCACCTTCATTCACATGTATTCACCTGCATTCACCTTTATTCACCTTTATTCACATTTATTCACATTTATTCACATTTATTGACATGTATTCACCTTTATTCACCTTCATTCACATTTATTCACCTGCATCCACATTTATTCACCTTTATTCACATTCATTCACATTTATTGACATGTATTCACCTTTATTCACCTTCATTCACATTTATTCACCTGCATTCACATTTATTCACCTTTATTCACATTCATTCACATTTATTGACATGTATTCACCTTCATTCACCTTCATTCACATTTATTCACCTTTATTCATATTTATTCACATGTATTCACCTTTATTCACATTTATTCACATTTATTCACCTTCATTCACATTTATTCACCTTTATTCACATTTATTCACATTCATTCACATTTATTCACATTTATTCACATTTATTCACATTCATTCACATTTATTCACCTTTATTCACATTTATTCACCTTCATTCACATTTATTCACCTTTATTCACCTCCATTCACCTTCATTCACATTTATTCACATTTATTCACATTTATTCACCTTCATTCACATGTATTCACCTGCATTCACCTTTATTCACCTTTATTCACATTTATTCACATTTATTCACATTTATTGACATGTATTCACCTTTATTCACCTTCATTCACATTTATTCACCTGCATCCACATTTATTCACCTTTATTCACATTCATTCACATTTATTGACATGTATTCACCTTTATTCACGTTCATTCACATTTATTCACCTGCATTCACATTTATTCACCTGCATTCACATTCATTCACATTTATTGACATGTATTCACCTTCATTCACCTTCATTCACATTTATTCACCTTTATTCATATTTATTCACATGTATTCACCTTTATTCACATTTATTCACATTTATTCACCTTCATTCACATTTATTCACCTTTATTCACATTTATTCACATTCATTCACATTTATTGACATGTATTCACCTTTATTCACCTTCATTCACATTTATTCACCTTTATTCACCTTCATTCACATTTATTCACCTTTATTCACATTTATTCACCTTCATTCACATTTATTCACCTTTATTCACATTTATTCACATTCATTCACATTTATTGACATGTATTCACCTTTATTCACCTTCATTCACATTTATTCACCTTTATTCACCTTCATTCACATTTATTCACCTTTATTCACATTTATTCACATTCATTCACATTTATTGACATGTATTCACCTTTATTCACCTTCATTCACATTTATTCACATGTATTCACATTTATTCACATTTATTCACATTTATTCACCTTCATTCACATTTATTCACCTGCATTCACATTTATTCACCTTTATTCACATTTATTCACATTCATTCACATTTATTGACATGTATTCACCTTGATTCACCTTGATTCACATTTATTCACCTTTATTCACATTTATTCACATTTATTCACCTTCATTCACATTTATTCACCTGCATTCACATTTATTCACCTTTATTCACATTTATTCACATTCATTCATATTTATTGACATGTATTCACATGTATTCACATAGATTCACCTTCATTCACATTTATTCACATTTATTCACATTTA
>NC_084741.1:17020119-17042619 GCF_033978785.1 Entelurus aequoreus | reverse complement strand
CTTTTTGCCGATATCCGATATTTCGATATTGTCCAACTCTTAATCATCGATACCGATATCAACCGATACCGATATATACAGTCGTGGAATTAACACATTATTTTGCCTAATTTGGACAACCAGGTATGGTTAAGATAAGGTCCTTTTTAAAAATAAAAAAAAAAATAAGATAAATAAATTAAAAACATTTTCTTGAATAAAGAAGAAAGTAAAACAATATAAAAACAATTACATAGAAACTATTAATGAATGAAAATGAGTAAAAGTAACTGTTAAAGGTTAGTACTATTAGTGGACCAGCAGCATGCACAATCATGTGTGCTTACGGACTGTATCCCTTGCAGACTGTATTGATATATATTGATATATAATGTAGGAACCAGAATATTAATAACAGAAAGAAACAACCCTTTTGTGTGAATGAGTGTGAATGGGGGAGGGAGGTTTTTTGGGTTGGTGCACTAATTGTAAGTGTATCTTGTGTTTTTTATGTTGATTTAATAAAAAAAAAAAAAAAAAAGACCAAAAAAATACCAATAATCAAAAAAAAACGATACCGATAATTTACGATATTAAATTTTAAAGCATTTATCGGACATCTCTAATGGACACCTATACACATGTATCCACATTTAAGCAGTACTTTTACCACATTTGTATGATACATATGTATATATTATATCTTCGCACCTTACCTACGTATTATGTCATTTGTGAAGAGCAGACCCTGATGGTGTCCCACAGGGATCAGTACTAGATCCACGTACGTTAGCTGAACTGAACTGGTTCATGCATTATTTCACCAACCACGGAATGTCGACAATCTTCCCAACACGGGGACGGTTTATTAGTGTGGAAAAGACGGGAGGTCCGTAAGGTGGTGTGGGACTGTGGGTTGATCAGAGTGGGTAGCAGATGGTGTGGAGTCAGGGTGAGAGGGAGTGGATGCTCAGTTTGTGCAACGGCATTAAAGCTGCACATAATACACCAGTGACCCAATAGCGAGAGCTCAGTCCGGACAAGTTGTCTGCAGAATTCAACCATCACTTCTGGAGGTTAAATTGTCTCTTTTTTACGAAAGCTTTTTTTTTGACATTGAGTTTATGGAACTGAGTTTTTTGCATTTGAATTTTGTAAACTGATTTTTTTTTCTTACATCATAATATGTAACCCGTTTCAATTATTTTTTCTTTAGCAAAATGTGTTTGTTTAACAATTCGGTGTATAAAAAAATCAGTGTATATGAATTCAGTGTATAAAAATTCAGTATAAAAAAAACAACAGTATTTTAAAGTTCAGTGTTTTAAAATTCAGTGTAAAAAAAAATAGTGTAAAAAAATTAAATCCATAAAAAATCAGTGTTAAAAAAATTCAGTGTAAAAAAATTATTGTAAACAAATTCAATCCATAAAAATTCTGTGTTAAAATATTTCTGTGTAAAAAAATCCGTGTTATAAAATTCAGTGTAAAAAAAATTAGTGTAAACAAAATGAATCCATACAAATTCTGTGTTAAAAAAATTCAGTGTAAAAAATTCAGTGTTTTCAAATTCTGTGTAAAATAAAAAGCAGTTTTTTAAAGTTCAGTGTTTTAAAATTCAGTGTAAAAAAATGTGTGTAAAAAAATTCAACCCATAAAAATTCTGTTAAAAAAATCCAGTGTAAAAAATTCAGTGTTTTAAAATTCTGTGTATCACTGTCAATCAATCACTGTTTATTTATATAGCCCTAAATCACAAGTGTCTCAAAGGGCTGCACAAGCCACAACTACATCCGTGGTACAGAGCCCACATAAGGGCAAGGAAAAAGTTTTTATTGTGAATAAAGAATCAATGTATAAAAATTCAGTGTTAAAACAATTCAGTGTAAAAAAAATAAGTGTTTTAAGGTTCAGTGTAACAAATTTAGTATTTTAAAATTCAGTGTAAAAAAATGCAGTATTTTGAAGTTCAGTGTTTTAAAATTAAGTGTATAAAACTTCAGTGTTAAAAAAATTCAGTGTAAAAAATTCAGTAATATAAAGTTCATCGTTTTAAAATTCAGTGTTAAAATAATCTGTGTACAAAATGTTGTGGTAAAACAATTCAGTGTAAGAAAAAAGTGTTTTAAAGTTCAGTGTAACAAATTCTGTATTTTAAAATTCAGTGTTTTAAAATTCAGTGTAAAAAATGGAGTATTTTAAAGTTCAGTGTTTTAAAATTAAGTGTATAAAACTTTAGTGTTAAAAAAATTCAGTGTAAAAAATTCAGTAATTTAAAGTTCATCGTTTTAAAATTCAGTGTTAAAAAAATTCAGTGTAAAAAAATCAGTAATTTAAAGTTCATCGTTTTAAAATTCAGTGTTAAAATAATCTGTGTAAAAAAATCACTGTATAAAAATGCAGTGTAAAAAAAGAATGTATACAAATTTAGTGTTAAAACAATTCAGTGTAAAAAAAAAGTGTTTTAAAGTTCAGTGTAACAAATTCTGAATTTTAAAATTCAGTGTTTTAAAATTCAGTGTAAAAAATGCAGTATTTTAAAGTTCAGTGCTTTAAAATTCAGTGTAAAAAAATACTGTAAAAAAATTAAATCCATAAAAATTCTGTGTTGAAAAAATTATTTGTTTTAAAATTCTGTGTAAAAAACGCAGTATTTTAAAGTTCAATGTTTTAAAATTCAGTGAATAAAAATGAGTGTGAAAAATAATCAATGCATAAAAATTCAGTGTTAAAACAATTCAGTGTAAAAAATTCAGTATTTTAATGTTCAGTGTTTTAAAATCCAGTGTATAAAACTTCAGTGTCAAACAAATTCAGTGTAAAAAATTCAGTAATTTAAAGTTCATCGTTTTAAAATTCAGTGTTAGGAAAATCTGTGTAAAAAATTCAGTGTATAAAAATTCAGTGTAAAAATGTTTTATAAACATTTAGTGTTAAAACAATTCAGTATAAAAAATTAAGTGTTTTAAAGTTTAAATTCAGTATTTTAAAATTCAGTGTTTTAAAATTCAATGAATAAAAAATCAGTCTGAAAAAATTCAATGTATACAAATTCAGTGTTAATTACAGTAACATTCCTGCCACTTCATTTTACACAAGTCTTATTTTTTTTTTTTTTTTTGGACAATTCCAAAATAATATGGTGACCTTAATACCGTGGCAATATCATATCGTCCGATTGTGATATCGTTACACCCCTATTTCTTCGTCATGTTGAATTATGGTATCAAACAATGGAGTTGTGGCCTCTTCAAGACCTCCGATACGTAGATTATTATTATTTACGCAGAATAATTGTATTATTTCATCATGTTTTATAAACTCTTTGTTCTTGACGTTTAATTTTTTTTGGTATTTTTGTCAATTGTAAAGTTTTTCTTCGATTTATACTCAACCAGAAAGTTTTGTTTGTGTCCTCCCTCCCGCTATTAAAACACAACGTTACAACATTTTAGTATATATTCATACTGTAGAGGTTGCCCTCTAGTGGGTTCCTCGGACCACCACGCACTGCCACGACAGCCCGGCTTTCAGGGTACAACACCGTTTTATTTTCATTAAAGAGTGCAAGGGGTTTGCTTTCCAGCAAAATGTCTTTTTCTGCGTCTGTCTCTGTCTCTCTCTCTCTCTCTCTCTCTCTGGCTCCCACTCCAACTCCAACCAAGTGTCTCGTGCCGGCTGCTGCTAATAAAGGCGACGGGTCATTAGATAACAAGGCCCACCTGGGCCATCTACTCACCTGTCGCTGTCTTCGAGGCCGGTCCTTGTACACCCCGTTCCGCGGCAGGCCCGCAGGCCACGCCCCCTCCACACATACATTTTCCGACTATAAAATCCTTTCATTTGATCAAAAATGGACAGTGCGCCTTATAACCCGGTGTGCCTAATGCACGTATTAATTCTGGTTGTGCTTACCGCCCTCACTGCAATTTTATTTGGTACATGGTGTAATGATAAGTGTGACCGGTAGATGGCAGTCTCCTGTAAGAGATACGTGTGGACTGCAGGGTGACGCCTGGTCAATAAATGATGCCAGCAAGTACCCGTGGGCAAGCAACACCAAAACGTTGAGGTTCCATTGAGAATGTAGAACATTACACGCGGCGCTCAGAAATCTTTCAGAATGTTGCGATGTTGGTAAGCTACGAAGCCGCACCGCTGGATGGATTGTCGGAGCAATACGGCTACAGTAGTCAGACGTACTATGCTTCAACATATGAGTATTATTATGGTGTGTGTACAACAGGGGTCACCAACGCGGTGCCCGCGGGCACCAGGTAGCCCGTAAGGACCAGATGAGTCGCCCGCTGGCCTGTTCTAAAAATAGCTCAAATAGCAGCACTTACCAGCCTCTATTTTTTAAATTTTATTTATTTACTAGCAAGCTGGTCTCCCTTTGCCCGACATTTTTAATTCTAAGAGAGACAAAACTCAAATAGAATTTGAAAATCCAAGAAAATATTTTAAAGACTTGGTCTTCACTTGTTTAAATAAATTCATTAATTTTTTTTACTTTGCTTCTTATAACTTTCAGAAAGACAATTTTAGAGAAAAAATACAACCTTAAAAATGATTTTAGGATTTTTAAACACATATACCTTTTTACCTTTTAAATTCCTTCCTCTTCTTTCCTGACAATTTAAATCAATGTTCAAGTATTTTTTTTTTTTTTTATTGTAAAGAATAATAAATACATTTTAATTTAAATCTTCATTTTAGCTCCTGTTATTTCAACGAAGAATATTTGTGAAATATTTCTTTAAACTTGTTATGATTAAAATTCAAAAAAAATATTCTGGCAAATCTAGAAAATCTTTATAATCAAATTTAAATCTTATTTCAAAGTCTTTTGAATTTCTTTTAAAATTTTTGTTCTGGAAAATCTAGAAGAAATAATGATTTGTCTTTGTTAGAAATATAGCTTGGTCCAATTTGTTATATATTCTAACAAAGTGCAGATTGGATTTTAACCTACTTAAAACATGTCATCAAAATTCTAAAAGTAATCTTAATCAGGAAAAATTACTAATGATGTTCCATAAATTCTTTTTTTAATTTTTTCAAAAAGATTCGAATTAGCTAGTTTTTCTCTTCTTTTTTTCGGTTGGATTTTGAATTTTAAAGAGTCGAAATTGAAGATAAACTATGTTTCAAAATTTAATTGTCATTTTTTTCGTGTTTTCCCCTCTTTTAAACCGTTCAATTAAGTGTAAATATCATTAATTATTAATAATAACATAGAGTTAAAGGTAAATTGAGCAAATTGGCTATTTCTGGCAATTTATTTAAGTGTGTATCAAACTGGTAGCCCTTCGCATTAATCAGTACACAAGAAGTAGCTCTTGGTTTCAAAAAGGTTGGTGACCCCTGGTGTATAAGAACCCCGAAAATACACCCATTAGTAGACAATATCTGGGGTTTTATTATGCACAAAAAAAAACTTTTCTTACCTTTTGGTACCTGCTGATGTGTAGTTGGGATCTGCATAAGTCCCGGAAATGTGCGAGTATCCCCCATTGAAGTCAATAAGCGCCTTCTTTTTCTTTATCTTCTTGTTTTGGGGCATTCATTCCATAGCGAATCTACTAAGGTTCGCTATGGAAGATGCCGGGGAGAAGACGCTGTCGAAGTGGAGGCACGTAAATAAGAACGCCCTTGAAGATGGTCTGCGAAACATCATCTTTGCGACATTTTCATAATATGACCCGTTTAATGCGCCCTATGGTCCGAAGAATACGGTATATATTTCGGCAAAGGGATCTTCACTAACAGCAAAGTAGTAGTACTTTTACTTGAGTACACGGTAAAATGTGCACCTGATGTCTTTCTCCTGTCATCGTCCGAGCATCCATCAGTCCGAATGACATTTAACTACCTCCATGTTTGATGTTATAGACCAGGGGTGTCCAAAGTGGGGCCCGGGGGCCATTTGCGGCCCGCAGGTCATTTTTTAACGGCCCCACGGCACATTTTAAAAATACGATTGAAAAAAAACAAAACATAAAAAGTGTTATTTAAAGAGCAAACAGGTGAAATGTAACAAGAAAATGCAGCATTGTTTACTCTAATAACACAAAGCTGCCATGCAGGCTGTTTCTTTCTTTAAAAAATAATAATGAATCAAAATCAATGTCATTATGAATTATTGACCTATTTAAGATTCCAATTACGTCACGTTAAATATTTTTAGATATTTTTTTGGGGAAAATGTTGCATATTTTGTGTTTGCCATGTAAAAAAACAAGCTGTTTTTTTTAAAGAAGGGCCTAAAACGAACAAACAAAAAACATAAACAACAATAAAACTTATAATTGACAGATGGATCTGAAGTTGATCTCGAGATTATTGTGTTAAAAGTAAACAGTAAAAAAACAACATTATAATTTATTTTTTAACTTTTTAATGAGTAGGACCCTTTTGGATCCCCTACAATTTTAGTGTGATTAGTTTTTAAGTGTCATTGCTGAAAAAATAATAATGATTTAAAATCAATGGTGTTATGAGTTATTGACCTTTTTAAGGCTCCAATTATTATATCATCTCAAATATCCCACTTAAAAATTTTATTGGGTGAAAATATTGCATACTTTGTGTTTTTTTCATTAAAAAAAAGGGTTTTCTTTGACAAAAAAAGCATACAATTTAAATCTTTAAAAAATGTTATATTGATAGATAGACCTAATGTTGATCTAGAGCAGGGGTGTCAAACTCATTTTAGATGGGGGGCCA
The DNA here is from genome assembly GCF_033978785.1 of Entelurus aequoreus. Classification (NCBI taxonomy): domain Eukaryota; kingdom Metazoa; phylum Chordata; class Actinopteri; order Syngnathiformes; family Syngnathidae; genus Entelurus; species Entelurus aequoreus. The sequence continues at coordinate 17,035,911 of NC_084741.1, read as the reverse complement.
CATGGAGAAAAATCTACTCCCAAGTGGGCCGGACTGGTGAAATCACGGCACGATAACTTAAAAATAAAGACAACTTCAGTGAACAATGGGAGACCGGGCTTTCTGCTCCGCTGCTCCCAGTCTGTGGAACGCTCTCCCTGACCACCTGAGGGCACCACAGACTGTGGATGCTTTTAAAAAAGGCTTAAAACCCTTCTTTTTAAAAAAGCCTTTTTTTTTTTAGATATATGCATACTATTTTTAGCTATTTGGCTGTTCTAGTTTTTATTTTATTTTTATTATCTTTTTATTTTTTCTAATTTATTTATTTATTTTATTTTATTTTTTTAATACACTGTAGCACTTTGAGGTTGTTTACTCAATGTAAAGTGCTTTTTACAAATAAAATCTATTATTATTATTATTATTATTATTAAAAAAAATATATAAAAATCAAATTACAGGATGTTATTTATGTAGTTTGCGTACATCGTGTGGTATATTTTTTTAATTTTTTTTACATATGTAGCATAATCTAGAAAGACACAAATAATTGCTATTGTGACATCTAGTGGACACGATTAAAACAGCAGTTTCTTTCATTCAAAAATTTCGGCTCATTTTTATACTTAGTAAACTCATCCCGCGGGCCGGATAAAACCTGTTCACGGGCCTGATCCGGCCCACGGGCCTTACGTTTGACACCCCTGATCTAGAGATTTAAAAATTTGAATAATAACACACATAATAATGCTGAATAATGACACATTTTTTATATTTTTTTTGGACCAAAACTCTTTGAGCCTGAGTGGAAGCCTAAATGTATATTTTTTTCATACATATATTGTATTGGGTATTAAAATAAAATTAATCAAAATGGCCCCTGCTAGATTTGATTTTTCAATGTGCGGCCCTCAGTGGAAAAAGTTTGGACACCCCTGTCATAGACCAACAAGTTGCATAACTGCAGAGATTTCCTGCATTATTTATCTCCGTAAGTGCGGTGACATTCTCTCCTGAAGGTCACGTGGGTTAACGAGCTCCAGGAGCTTTGCTTAATTAGGCCGAAGGACGCCCCTCCAATTGGGTGCGCAAAGACACGTTTTCGAGATGGGGCTATTCAATTGAGTACCGTAAATGCCGGACTTTTTTCCCAACGCTTTGAATCCCGCGACATATAAAATGGTGCGACAAATTTATGGATTTTTCTTCGCTGACGGTCATAATGCAAATAGTTTAAAAAACAAAACAATCAAATACACTGAAAAAGGTGTGTAATTGTTGGGCTATGGCGCCACCTTTTGGACGAGTTTGCTCACTGCAGGTGCTGCAGTGTCCTTCCTTTTCGTGCTTTCAACCGGAAGTAGACGTGCCGTTCCGTCTTCTGGCCGTCCATTGCGTTCCTACTCATACGGACCCTTTATTGATCACTCCAAGCAACGTTTGTGAGTTTTACAATGTAACTAAAACAGTTCATACTTACTAAACCCTCCTGTTAGAATAATTTTATCTAAGTTATCACAAAAACTTTGTGTTGAAATGAGTTCCCAGCAAAAACATGTCTTTGAACCTACCAGGAAGAAGGCTTGTAAAACTCCACTGTGTGGCGGGGGAAGCAAAAAGATATTGTCTGACCCAAGAACTACAAAGCAGAGAGGAAGCATGGCCTGACTCCCCTACAGGCACCGCTTTTTGAACTCTTTTACGAACCTCTTTTTGAACTCTTTTACAACCTCTTTTTTGAACCGACCTTTTCTTTTTAACTGTTTTGTAATCAAAAGCGATGGCTGTTTACGACCCCCGTCCCTTTGGAAGCAGCTGTTGCTACGTGGTCAGGGAAGGTCCAAATAAAAAGAAGGAGGCGTGCAATCTTTTGGCAGAGCGTGATGACACTGTACGTGGGTACAGATGTACACGTTTTGCCTCACTGAGCCGAATTGAATTGTGTCTCTGTTTGATTGTTTGCTTCCTGTCCTGTTTAATAGATGTCCTCAGTGTTTGAACCCGACACTCCCATGCGTGATGTCTGTGGGAGTGTTTTCACGCGTCGCATCGGCAAACGAGCAGCTCACGAGAGGAAAGAAAGGAGCAGACGTGCTATCGTAAAGCAATCAAGTGAGCGTCGTTAGCGTTAGCTAATATGCTAGCAGGTTAACGAGTGTCTGTGTTGGTATTATTAACGTACGATGGCATTCTTTTTGTCATTTGTCCGTTCCGCAAATTCACCGAAACGTCACCGTGGAGTTATTGAGTCTGTTTAGCTGATTGGAAAACTAGCTTGTGCAGCTAGTGGCTCCATGATGACTTATGTTTTGTTTGATCAGCCGTTTTACTGCCTTTGTTACAGACACCATGTGGAAACAATTAAGGTATGTAAATAAACATTTACAGAATATTTCTGGGTAAATAAGTAATTTCACAACGTATATATCTGCAGCTTATAGTCCGGTGCGGCTAATACATGGATAAATATATATAGTCCAGAAAATAAGATTAATAATAACCTACAAAAAAAACAACGAAATATTGCATGAATTGCTTTGAAATGTAGCATGCCTTTTAAAAATACACAAACAATATTAGATTGAAAAAAATATTGCATTAAAACAATATAATAGAATCCAGTACCAACAAGTGCAGTAGTTTTACGAAGTAATGTAAGAGCATTTACCTTGGAGAGCCAAGCTGCTTCTCTGTCAAACACACCATCAGCAGCTTTTTGCATATTTTTTCCATAGTATTTCAACATCCTCGGCTGGCGTTACGGACTTATTCCGTTTCAGTACGGTGCAAACTAGCCGTGCTGCGCTACGACCCCTTCACCAAGTTAGCGAGCTACATGTCACGCCATGTTATTTTGATGATTTATTTCTTTAATTCGATGACTATCATTCACTTCTTCTTCTCAGCACCGTCCTTCACGCCCACTTTCCTCATTGCCCATGCTTGGAAAAACAAAGTTGTGTACATTTCCAGCTATAAGCTAATACTAGCGGGGCAAGACCGGATGTTTTGGTCGGATCTTACGGGGCTTGTATCACGAAAAAGTCTTAAACCGTACCACCGACAGTTACTTCCTTTCTCGGTCTGGTTACCACCATTGTTGGCGCCGGTGCCATCTTGGAATTGAGTTCCTGTGCACAGGAGTTGGAACACAGCATGTAAAACCCAGCTCATGAGAGCCTTACTTTGGTTCAAAGAAATACTTGATTATTATTATTTGATGCACCCGGCAAAGCAGGCGGCCTTTTTCAAAGCAGACACTTTCAACCGCTGATTACAGAGACATTTTACGTTTATTATTCATGTAATTCATGATGGAATTCTGTTGTTTTGGTTCAGCGACGGCACGCATTAGAGATGCGAAGCACAGTGAGGGCGGACTTTGATGACGGATGTTTGTTGTTGTTCGTGGTTATTTACTTAGGAGTGTTCTGTGGACCTGCGTCAATACCCCGACGATTCAGACCACACAGGATGTGATATTGAGAGTGCATGTGGACTGAGCACAGCAGGGTCCTGTGCCAAACCTTCTTCCTGGGCGTGTACTTGGTAGTGGAAGACTCCGTCACTTTGTTGTTGTTGTTGACAAAGGTTGGACTGATATCACTTTCTACCGCCCAAGTCTTCGGCTCAGCAGTGGTTTCTGGCATCCTAAAATTAACACCCGTCAGCATCAGTCCGTCATATCTTAGAGTCCAGCAGGGATCTTCCTCTTCAGCCATAATCACTGACTACTCTTCAGTTCTACAGTTCTTGTTGCAACAAATCCCTTACTCTCAATCTTTACCAGACAGACTCTCACTCTTCAGCCTTTTTGTACAGCATAGACTCTGGCGTTATGTTGTTGTTGTTGATCAAGGTCGGACTGATATCACTCGGGTTACTTTTCTACCGTCCAAGTCTTCGGTTGGCTCACCAGTTGTTTCTGGTGTCCTAGAACTAACCCCCGTCCGCATCAGTCCGTCAAATCTTAGAGTCCAGCAGGGATCTCTCCTCTTCAGCCATAACCACTGACTACTCTTCAGTTCTACAGTTCTTGTTGCAACAAATCCATTGGATCCAATCTTTTACTAGACAGACTCTCACTCTTCAGCCTCTTTGTTCAACCTAGACTTCTGCGTTTTGTTGTTGTTGTTGACGAAGGTCGGACTGATATCACTTGGGTTACTTTTCTACCGTCCAAGTCTTCGGTCGGCTCAGCAGTGGTTTCTGGCGTCCTAGAACTAACCTCCGTCAGCATCAGTCCGTCATATCTTAGAGTCCAGCAGGGATATCTCCTCTTCAGCCATAACCACCTGACTACTCTTCAGTTCTACAGTTCTTGTTGCAACAAATCCCTTACATCCAACCTTTACCAGACAGACTCTCACTCTTCAGCCTCTTTGTTGAGCCTAGACTCTGGCGCTTTGTTGTTGTTGTTGACGAAGGTTGGACTGATTTCACTCAGGTTACTTTTCTACTTTTCTACCATCCAAGTCTTCGGTTGGCTCAGCAGTGGTTTCTGGCATCCTAAAACTAACCCCCGTCAGCATCAGTCCGTCATATCTTAGAGTCCAGCAGGGATCTTCCTCTTCAGCCATAATCACTGACTACTCTTCAGTTCTACAGTTCTTGTTGCAACAAATCACTGACATCCAATTTTTACCAGACAGACTCTCACTCTTCAGCCTTTTTGTACAGCATAGACTCTGGCGTTATGTTGTTGTTGTTGATCAAGGTTGGACTGATATCACTCGGGTTACTTTTCTACCGTCTAAGTCTTCGGTTGGCTCACCAGTTGTTTCTGGTGTCCTAGAACTAACCCCCGTCTGCATCAGTCCGTCAAATCTTAGAGTCCAGCAGGGATCTCTCCTCTTCAGCCATAACCACTGACTACTCTTCAGTTCTACAGTTCTTGTTGCAACAAATGCATTGGATCCAATCTTTTACTAGACATACTCTCACTCTTCAGCCTCTTTGTTCAGCCTAGACTCCGGCGCTTTGTTGTTGTTGTTGTTGACGAAGGTTGGACTGATATCACTCAGGTTACTTTTCTACCGTCCAAGTCTTCGGTCGGCTCAGCAGTGGTTTCTGGCGTCCTAGAACTAACCTCCGTCAGCATCAGTCCGTCATATCTTAGAGTCCAGCAGGTATCTCTCCTCTTCAGCCACAACCACCTGACTACTCTTCAGTTCTACAGTTCTTGTTGCAACAAATCCCTTACATCCAACCTTTACCAGACAGACTCTCACTCTTCAGCCTCTTTGTTGAGCCTAGACTTTGGCGCTTTGTTGTTGTTGTTGACGAAGGTTGGACTGATTTCACTCAGGTTACTTTTCTACTTTTCTACCATCCAAGTCTTCGGTTGGCTCAGCAGTGGTTTCTGGCGTCCTAGAACTAACCTCCGTCAGCATCAGTCCGTCATATCTTAGAGTCCAGCAGGTATCTCTCCTCTTCAGCCATAACCACCTGACTACTCTTCAGTTCTACAGTTCTTGTTGCAACAAATCCCTTACATCCAACCTTTACCAGACAGACTCTCACTCTTCAGCTTTTTTGTACAGCATAGACTCCGGCGTTTTGTTGTTGTTGTTGATCAAGGTTGGACTGATATCACTCGGGTTACTTTTCTACCGTCCAAGTCTTTGGTCGGCTCAGCAGTGGTTTCTGGTGTCCTAGAAATAACCTCCGTCAGCATCAGTCCGTCATATCTTAGAGTCCAGTAAATATCTCTCCTCTTCAGCCATGACCACTGACTACTCTTCAGTTCTTGTTGCAACAAATCCCTTACATCCAACCTTTACTAGACATACTGTCAATCTCCAGCCTCTTTGTTCAGCCTAGACTCCGGCGCTTTGTTGTTGTTGTTGACGAAGGTTGGACTGATATCACTTGGGCTACTTTTCTACCGTCCAAGTCTTTGGTTGGCTCAGCAGTGGTTTCTGGCGTCCTAGAACTAACCCCCGTCCACATCAGTCCGTCATATCTTAGAGTCCAGCAGGGATCTCTCCTCTTCAGCCATAACCACTGACTACTCTTCAGTTCTACAGTTCGTGTTACAACAAATCCCTTACATCCAACCTTTACCAGACAGACTCTCACTCCTCAGCCTCTTTGTTCAGCCTAGACTACGGCACTTTGTTGTTGTTGACGAATGGTGGACTGATATCACTCGGGCTACTTTTCTACCGTCCAAGTGTTCGGTCAGCTCAGCAGTGGTTTCTGGCGTCCTAAAACTAACCCTCGTCAGCATCAGTCCGTCAAATCTTGGAGTCCAGCAGGGGTCTCTCCTCTTCAGCCATAACCACTGACTACTCTTCAGTTCTACAGTTCTTGTTGCAACAAATCCCTGACATCTAACCTTTACCAGACAGACTCTCACTCCTCAGCCTCTTTGTTCAGCCTCTATTCAGCTTTTTCTAATTCCTCCCAAGGTACAGTGAGCTCTTTCAAGTACAACCACAGGACCAGGGACCTCACGTATTAAATATATATATTAACAACCTGGCATACAACCATTTTCTCGGCACAGTTGAGAACTGAAACAGAACGGAAGTGTGCGGTGCCTAACGCCAACTTCTTGCTTCATGCACTCATATTTTCTACAGACTGTGGATACTTTTGGCACAGTTCGGGCTTTGCCAACATTTAATTTAAGCAATATAAAAAAATGTGGAGGCAAGGACACAATATTCACTTTTTCACCAATGCATTTAATGCTTCATATTCGTATTTGTGAGGATGTTATCTAGGCGATCATTTTGACACCCATTGCTGTCACATTGGTTGTGTTACATTAACGGCACCGGAGACGGTGGAGGAATGGCCCGACTATGTGTCACTTGGCTGTTACCTCAAGTAGCACTCCTGTGTTATAATAATAAACTGAGTGATCAAACAAGAGTGAAAACAAAAGTCTTTTGTATTCTTCTTGATAAGCTGGCATGTTTGCATTTAAAAGATTTTAAGACAAATTTGACATAATTTTTCACATGAAACACTAATCTGGCTGTGAGCAGGCTACTGTATGAAGACATGTTTTTGTAAGTTACACATATTATGTTGGTCTTTGGGGTAATTGTGTTGGTGTGGGTGACATGTGTTTCCCTAATATATTGTGTCATTTCTTATTCTATTATTTTTTCAAAATTATAAAGGACAAGCTGAAAAAATGTATTATTAATCCACTTGTTAATTTACTGTTAATATCTGGTTGTTCTCCGTTTGAACATGTTCTATCTACACTTCTGCTAAAATGGAATAATCACTTATTCTTCTCTTCTTTGATACTTTACATTAGTTTTGGATGATACCACAAATTTAGGTATTGATCCGATACCAAGTAGTTACAGGATCATACATTGGTCATAAAGAAAAAAAAAGATTTTTGACGATAAAAAATATTGATGTAATCATAGTAGTATCGACTAGATACGCTCTTGTACTTGGTATCATTACAATGGATGTCAGGTGTAAATCCACCCATGGCGTTTGTTTACATTGTGACGCAGATGAGCTATTGTATCCAGGGATGATACTTGTAAGAAACTTACCTTTTTGGTCACCATGGAGGCGAGGATTAGTGATTTAAAAGTAGCTAACTAGCTAGCCATGTTTAAAGCACCTCTTCCTGAGGGCGTTTCAGTGTTACAACATGACCTTTATCATCAGTTTTCAAGCCAAAATGCATCCACTCTCCCTTTTCTGTCTCCAAACTGTGTCTGCTTGTAAGTACTCTGTGACTGTGCCTGCCGAACATGCTCCTCTGCTCGTAAAACCGGCAACGTCACGACGTGACGACGACGCGAACCGGTACTTTTCAAACAGAGTATAGCACCATTTTTGATTTATTAGTACCGCGATACTATACTAGTACTGCTATACCGTACAACCCTAGTAAAGAGTGGGATCTCAGGCACATAGCGAACTTAACCCTTGTGTAATGTTCATATTGTTGTTACTCAGCCAGCGTTTGTGGGTCTGATGGACCCGTTGTATTTTGTGGCTTTCAATGCCTCACAATCAAACACATTAATGTTAAAATACTGAACAGATGTTTACCTTATTCCAATAAACAACTGCATCACAAACCCTAACCCTAACGCTAACCCTAACCCAGGGGTGTCCAAACTTTTTCCACTGAGGGCCGCACACTGAAAAATCAAAGCAAGCGAGGGGCCATTTTGATATTTTTTATTTTAAAAACCAATACAATATATGTATAAAAAATATACATTTAGGCCTCCACTCAGGTTTGATATCGGGGACTCCAAAGGGATTAGGTTAAAAAAAATAAAATAAATGTCATTATTTAGTAGTATTATTATTATTATTATTATTATTATTATTATTATTATTATTATTATTATTATTCAAAGTTTAAATATCTAGATCAACATTAGGTGTATCTGTCAATATAACAGTTTTTTTTTTTTTTTTAGATTTAAGTTGTATGCCATTTTTGTCAAAGAAAACCCAGTTTTTTATGGAAAAAACACAAAATATGAAATATTTTCCCCCAATAAAATTTCAAAGTGGAACATTTCAGATTATATAATAATTGGAGTTCATAACAAAACTCATAACAACATTGATTTTAATTTATTATTATTTTTTGAGCCATGACACTTAAAAAAAAAAAGTCCCACTAAAATTATTGGGGATCCAAAAGGGTCCTGCTCAGTAAAGTGTTAAAAAATAAATGGTAATTTATTTTTAAACTGTTAACACAATAGTCTCGAGATCAACTTCAGATCTATCCGTCAATTATAACTTGTATTGTTGTTTATTATGTTCCTTGTTTCTTCATTTTAGGCCCTTCTTTAAAAAAACCAAAAAACATAGTTTTTTATATGGCAAACACAAAATATGCAACATTTTGCCCGACAAATATCTCAAAGTGGAATATTTAATGTGACCTAATTGGAGCCTTGAATATGTCAATAATTCATAATAACATTGTTTTTGATTCATTATTATGTTTTAAAGAAAGAAACAGCCTGCATGACAGCTTAGTGTTATTAGAGTCAACATAGCAACATTTTATTGTCACTTGTTTACTCTTTTATACTACTTTTTATGTTTTTTTATTTTTTTTAATTGTATTTTTAGAATGTGCCGTGGGGCCGTTAAAAAATTACTTGCGGGCCGCAAATGGCCCACGGGCCGCACTTTGGACATCCCTGCCCTAACCCCTAACGTAGTTACAGAACAGATGTTTACCTTATCCCAATAAACATCTGTTCAGTATTTTAACATCAAAGTGTTTGATTGTGAGGCATTAAAAGCCAAAAAATGCAACGGGTCCATCAGACCCACAAACGCTGGCTGAGTAACAACAATATGAGCGTTGCACGGAAAATTTCTCTGCCAGTTTCTGCATCCCACAGGGTTTCTTCTTTTGTGTTTCTGCACCTGCGGTTCCCACACAAGGTTGTGACATTGTTTGTCAACACTGTCTGCTCTCATTTTCTCGCACATTTCACCCTCTGATGTTCTGTGTACCTACACTCTGTCCTCCTCCTGTGTGTGTGTGTGTGTGTGTGTGTGTGTGTGTGTGTGTGTGTGTGTGTGTGTGTGTGTGTGTGTGTGTGTGTGTGTGTGTGTGTGTGCGTGCGTGCGTGTGTGTGTGTGTGTGTGTGTGTGTGTGTGTGTGTGTGTGTGATGTATTCTGATGTATGTTATTCACAGAAAATGAGCCAAAGTCAGTGAGTCTCAGTTTAAAAAATTGATTAGTTGTATGATTTTTCTTTTGGGACAGTATAGCTCGGTTGGTAGAGTGGCCGTGCCAGCAACTTGAGGGTTCCAGGTTCGATCCCCGCTTCCGCCACCCTAGTCACTGCTGTTGTGTCCTTGGGCAAGACACTTTACCCACACTCCACACTGTAAAAAAAAATAATCATATTTTTATGGTTAATTTACTCGAAATTTCTACTGTAATTTTTCTATTTTTTAAAAATAGTTTATAAAACTGTATAATTGAAGACTTTATCTGTAAATAAACAATCCGCCTGTTATTTTAAGTAATATGCCAGTAATGACAAACTATGTATATTTCTATTTTTTTACAGAAAAATACCAAATTAATTATATATAGCATTTTCTGTTTTCTTAAATTACTTTCAAATTCATGTCAAATTACAGTAATTATCTTTCCATTAAATATGCAGCTTGTTCTATAAAAGTCTATGTCCATACTAACAATCTAACACAGGGGTGTCAAACTCAAATACAGAGTGGGCCAAAATTAAAAACTGAACAAAGCCGCGGGCCAAGGTTGAACAAATTAACCTTTAACGTACTCTACGAGCTATCGTCACGTCCGCTTTTTATCCATTATAACATCGTTCAGACCCAGTCGCAAGAAATGTGCGGCTTCTGTACGCACACGCGAGCGAATGCAACGCATACTTCATCAACAGCCATACAGGTCACACTGACGGTGCCAGTATAAAAAACTTTAACGCTGTTAGAAATATACGCCACACTGTGAACCCACACCAAACAAGAATGACAAACACATTTCGGGAGAACATCCGCACCGTAACACAACATAAACACAACAGCACAAATACCCAGAATCCTTTGCAGCACTAACTCTTCCGGGACGCTACAAAATACACCCTTGCTACCACCAAACCTCCCTCCACACACACACACACACACACACCTTGTAGCGTCCCGGAAGAGTTAGTGCTGCAAAGGGTTCTGGTTTGGTGTGGATTCACAGTGTGGCGAATATTTCTAACAGTGTTAAAGTTTTTTATTCGGCTACCCTCAGTGTAACCTGTATCGCTGTTGATGAAGTATTTTTCTGCAGAACTGTTTGCATCGTCACTTTATTAAAGGTGGTTGATCTTTATAATTTAGTAAAAATCTGTAAAATTACGATATTTTTCCGCAAAACGTTTCATGAAAATTTCTGTAAATATAATGTTTTTGATCATTATTTGGTTTACAATGTTTTACTTTAATTTGATGGTTTTCTTTTGGCTGCCAGTAGATGACCGTTTTTTTTACAGTTTTTTTTTTTTTTACAGTGCACCTGCTCCCAGTGCCACCCAAACTGGTTTAAATGTAACTTAGATATTGGGTTTCACTATATAAAGCGCTTTGAGTCACTAGAGAAAAAGTGCTATATAAATATACGAACCCCGTTTCCATATGAGTTGGGAAATTGTGTTAGATGTAAATATAAACGGAATACAATGATTTGCAAATCCTTTTCAACCCATATTCAATTGAATGCACTACAAAGACAATATATTTGATGTTCAAACTCATAAACTTTATTTTTTTTTTTGCAAATAATAATTAACTTAGAATTTCATGGCTGCAACACGTGCCAAAGTAGTTGGGAAAGGCATGTTCACCACTGTGTTACATGGCCTTTCCTTTTAACAACACTCAGTAAACGTCCGGGGGTCTCCCTTGTGCTATTTTAGGCTTCATAATGCGCCACACATTTTCAATGGGAGACAGGTCTGGACTACAGGCAGGCCAGTCTAGTACCCGCACTCTTTTACTATGAAGCCACGTTGATGTAACACGTGGCTTGGCATTGTCTTGCTGAAATAAGCAGGGGCGTCCATGATAACAACATATGTTAATCCAAAACCTGTATGTACCTTTCAGCATTAATGGCACCTTCACAGATGTGTAAGTTACCCATGTCTTGGTCACTAATACACCCCCATACCATCACACATGCTGGCTTTCACACTTTGCGCCTATAACAATCCGGATGGTTCTTTTCCTCTTTGGTCCGGAGGACACGACGTCCACAGTTTCCAAAAACTATTTGAAATGTGGACTCGTCAGACCAAAGAACATTTTTCCACTTTGTATCAGTCCATCTTAGATGAGCTCAGGCCCAGTGAAGCCGACGGCGTTTCTGGGTGTTGTTGATAAACGGTTTTCGCCTTGCATAGGAGAGTTTTAACTTGCACTTACAGATGTAGTGACCAACTGTAGTTACTGACAGTGGGTTTCTGAAGTGTTCCTGAGCCCATGTGGTGATATCCTTTACACACTGATGTCACTTGTTGATATAGTACAGCTTGAGGGATGGAAGGTCACGGGCTTAGCTGCTTACGTGCAGTGATTTCTCCAGATTCTCTGAACCCTTTGATGATATTACGGACCGTAGATGGTGAAATCCCTAAATTCCTTGCAATAGCTGGTTGAGAAAGGTTTTTCTTAAACCGTTCAACAATTTGCTCAGGCATTTGTTGACAAAGTGGTGACCCTCGCCCCATCCTTGTTTGTGAATGACTGAGCATTTCATGGAATCTACTTTTATACCCAATCATGGCACCCACCCGTTCCCAATTTGCCTGTTCACCTGTGGGATGTTCCAAATAAGTGTTTGATGAGCATTCCTCAACTTTATCAGTATTTATTGCCACCTTTCCCAACTTCTTTGTCACGTGTTGCTGGCATCAAATTCTAAAGTTAATGACTATTTGCAAAAAAAAAAATTTTTTTATGAGTTTGAACATCAAATATGTTGTCTTTGTAGCATATTCAACTGAATATGGGTTGAAAATGATTTGCAAATCATTGTATTCCGTTTGTATTTACATCTAACACTATTTCCCAACTCATATGGAAACGGGGTTTGTAATTCACAATTCACAATTCACTCTTAATAAAAAATGAAAACTGGTCCCACAGACCCGGACACCACACAAGGGTTGAACATGGTTTGTGTGTATATAAATGCGGGGCATTTGCGGAGGAATGGCCCTCGACTTTGTGTCACTTGGCTGCGACCGCAAATAGCTCTCCTGTGTTGCAATAATAAATTGAGTATTCGAACAAGAATCAAAGTATTTTTTTATCCTTTTTTTACAAGCTGGCATGCTTAAATATGAAAGATTTCAAACCAAATATTGAGTAATTTTCCCAACACTCTTTGTGCCTAGGTAGAATACACCATTATTTAGTAGGTAATCCAGGTAAATCCAGCAAGTTGGTTGTGCTTTCTGGTAGATGTGTGACGTTAGCAACCCAAAAACTGCCTCCGGTTCCAAAATTCCTCATCAACACTTTGGATGGCTTCAAGTGTTCTGGCCGAGAGAGTGACTGGTATGTACTGCAAACACGGAGCCTTGACCTACCACCTGTTCCTCTCGCTGCATATTTTGTGTGGTGTGGACTCAAGACTCAAGAAGTTAGCTGAACCGCGAGTGAACCGGTGACACCGACGTGCTTATATCTAGGGCAGTGGCTAATTTGCATCCTCTTTCCTCGCTACGGCTGCTGCCTTCCTGTCCGTGGTCGTGCGTAATGACGGTTTGGTGTAGGCCTTGTCCTCGGCTGACTGTCTGTGGGTGCAGCATCTGGAGCCGATCAAGGCCTGAACGCTCGCGAGGGCAACAAGGACATTAGCAGGAACCCTTAACCCGGAACCACTGGGTGAAAATCTTTATCGATCACCACAACATGATAATAGGAACTAGGATAAAAATGCACTGTATAGTACATAGGTATGGGTATGGAGTCCGGTACTTTGTTGGCACCGACTGACCCCAGCTGGGGACGCTCACGTGAAATCCAACAGCACTGAGAACTGACACAGCCAAACTACAAAACAAGTGGCTTGGCATCGTTTTGCTGAAATAAGCAGGGGCGTCCATGATAATGTTGCTTGGATGGCAACATATGTTGCTCCAAAACATGTATGTACCTTTCAGCATTAATGGCACCTTCACAGATGTGTAAGTTACCCATGTCTTGGGCACTAATACACCCCCATACCATCACACATGCTGGCTTTTACACTTTGACCCTAGAACAATCCGGATGGTTCTTTTCCTCTTTGTTCCAGAGGACAAGACGTCCCACAGTTTCCAAAAACAAAATGTGAACTCATCAGACCAAAAAACACATTTTTAACCTTTGCATCAGTCCATCTTAGATGAGCTCGGGCCCGGTTTCTGGGTGTTGTTGATAAATGGCTTTGCATAGTAGAGTTTTAAACTTGCACTTACAGATGTAGCGACGGACCGCAGTTACTGACAGTGGTTTTCTGAAGTGTTCCCGAGTCCATGTGGTGATATCCTTTACACGCTGATGTCGCTTTTTGATGCAGTACCGCCTGAGGGATCCACGGTCACGGGCATTCAATGTTACGTGCAGTGATTTCCGCAGATTCTCTGAACCTTTTGATGATATTACGGAGCGTAGATGGTGAAATCCCTAAATTCCTTGCAATAGCTGGTTGAGAAATGTTGTTCTTAAACTGTTCAACAATTTGCTCAGGCATTTGTTGACAAAGTGGTGACCCTCGCCCCATCCTTGTTTGTGAATGACTGAGCAATTCATGGAAGCTGCTATTATACCCAATCATGGCACCCACCTGTTCCCAATTAGCCTGTTCACCTGTGGGATGTTCCAAAAAGTGTTTGACGAGCATTCCTCAACTTTCTCAGTCTTTTTTGCCACTTGTGCCAGCTTTTTCTAAACATGTTGCAGGCATAAAACTCCAAATGAGCTAGTATTTGCAAAAAATAACAAAGTTTACCAGTTCGAATGCTAAATATCTTGTCTTTGCAGTCTATTCAATTGAATATAAGCGGCAGGGTGCAAAGCGTGGGAAAATAGTAGCGGTTTTTTACTGCAATAGAATGACGTTTCACAGTTCAATCAATCAATCAATCAATCAATGTTTATTTACATAGCCCTAAATCACAAGTGTCTCAAAGGGCTGCACAAGCCACATCCACATCCTCGGTTCAGAGCCCACATAAGGGCAAGGAAAAACTCACAACCCAGTGGGACGTCGATGTGAATGACTATGAGAAACCTTGGAGAGGACCGCAGATGTGGGTGACCCCCCTCTAGGGGAGACCGGATGCAATGGACGTCGAGTGGGTCTAGCATAATAGTGTGAAAGTCCAGTCCATAGTGGATCTAACATAATAGTGAGAGTCCAGTCCATAGTGGATCTAACATAATAGTGAGAGTCCAGTCCATAGTGGATCTAACATAATAGTGAGAGTCCAGTCCATAGTGGATCTAACATAATAGTGTGAGAGTCCAGTCCATAGTGGATCTAACATAATAGTGAGAGTCCAGTCCATAGTGGATCTAACATAATAGTGTGAGAGTCCGGTCCATAGTGGATCCAACATAATAGTGAGAGTCCAGTCTATAGTGGATCTAACATAATAGTGTGAGAGTCCAGTCCATAGTGGATCTAACATAATAGTGAGAGTCCAGTCCATAGTGGATCTAACATAATAGTGTGAGAGTCCGGTCCATAGTGGATCCAACATAATAGTGAGAGTCCAGTCTATAGTGGATCTAACATAATAGTGAGAGTCCAGTCCATATTGGATCCAACATAATAGTGTGAGAGTCCAGTCCATAGTGGATCTGACATAATAGTGAGAGTCCAGTCCATAGTGGATCTAACATAATATTGTGAAAGTCCAGTCTATAGTGGATCTAACATAATAGTGAGAGTCCAGTCCATAGTGGATCTAACATAATAGTGAGAGTCCGGTCCATAGTGGATCTAACATAATAGTGAGAGTCCAGTCCATAGTGGATCTAACATAATATTGTGAAAGTCCAGTCCATAGTGGATCCAACATAATAGTGTGAGAGTCCAGTCCATAGTGGATCTGACATAATAGTGAGAGTCCAGTCCATAGTGGATCTAACATAATATTGTGAAAGTCCAGTCCATATTGGATCCAACATAATAGTGTGAGAGTCCAGTCCATAGTGGATCTGACATAATAGTGAGAGTCCAGTCCATAGTGGATCTAACATAATAGTGAGAGTCCAGTCCATAGTGGATCTAACATAATATTGTGAAAG
>NC_084741.1:16955119-17015119 GCF_033978785.1 Entelurus aequoreus | reverse complement strand
ACCTCGGCCTTTGTTATTTAATCAGAGGGAAAATAAAGTTATCAGTCGGGTTGCAACATTCCGGGAATATTCAAAGTTGGAAACTTTCCATGGGAATTAATGGAAATAAACATTGAATGCAACATGCTAGATCGTGCAGCATGATTATTAGCTAAAACAACCTGATTTAATGCAAACTCAGTAGAATTTCAACCCTGCACTGTGCATTCCTCGGTCACATGTGCAGTGCATTCTTCCATCACATGCACAGATAATTCCCAGCATGCTACACACTACAGGCCACACTAGTACTTGAGCCCAAGGACTTCATCCAGTCAGGTAAGTGTTGACGATATTACCGGGGTAGATATATTTGATCTATGGTATTTAAGTTGAATAGTGGTGTAATTGCTTGTTACTGTATGACTGTAGACTACTCCAGCAGACTTCCAGACTGTTCCTGTACTTGTTAAATGATTTTGGGGGCCAATATCTCTAGCTAGCTAGGTTTATGTACCACCGCAGTCTCATAATGAACCGGAAATATTTCTCCGTTAGCCGTGATGCTAATTTTCTCTATGTTAAACCCCATTCATTTATGCTAACAACGTTAGCGATCCGAATTGACCTTTTTCGTGATCTGTAAAGTTCAACAAGCAAATACTAAATCAAAACTCTGCCTTCTGTTCTGCTAGCCATTCTGTTGTCATACAAGTATGTAGGTTATAGTTTGATTTAGCATGCTGACTGAGGGTTCATTTATTCATCTAGCCTATTTCTATTCATTTGTCCATCAGTCAAATATTTTTAAAGACTACTCCAATTGTTTAGCTGACTATTTATATCTGTGTGTGGCATTGCATTAGTGTTTTACAAGCTTCTCATCTTATTCTACAGAATAAGATGGACGGTGTCCAACTTTGAATAATCAAAAAATGGTCACAATTTCCAAACTTCCCAAGCTTACCTTCCCGTGGTAAAATTCCGGAAAGTTTCCGGAAATTTACAGGAAACTTTCCGTCCCTTTGCAACCCTGACTATTTATATCTGTTTTACAAGCTTCTCATCATATTCTACAGGATAAAATGGATGGTGTCTAACTTTGAATAATCAAAAAATGGTCAAAGTTTCCAAACTTCCCAAGCTTATTTGTTAAATTTTTCGAAAGTTTCCGGAAATTTACCGGAAACTTTCCACCCCTTTGGAATCCTGACTATTTATATCTGTTTTACAAGCTTCTCATCTTATTCTACAGAATAAGATGGACGGTGTCCAACTTTCAATAATCAAAAAATTATCAATATTTCCAAACTTCCCGAGCTTACCTTCCCGTGGTAAATTTCTGGAAAGTTTACGGAAATTTACCGGAAACATTCCACCACTTTGCAACCGTGACTATTTATATCTGTTTTACAAGCTTCTCCTCTTATTCTACAGAATAAGATGGACGGTGTCCAACTTTCAATAATCAAAAAATGGTCACAATTTCCAAACTTCACGAGCTCGACTCCCTTTGATACATTTCCGGAAAGTTTCCGGAAATTTACCGGAAACTTTCCATCCCTTTGCAATCCTGACAATTAATATTTGTTTTACTCATCTTATTCTACAGAATAAGATGGACGGTGTCCAACTTTGAATAATCAAAAAATTGTCAAAATTTCCAAACTTCCCAAGCTTACCTTCCCGTGGTAAATTTTCGGAAAGTTTCCGGAAATTTACCGGAAACTTTCCACCCCTTTGCAATCCTGACTATTTATATCTGTTTTACAAGCTTCTCATCTTATTCTACAGAATAAGATGGACGGTGTCCAACTTTCAATAATCAAAAAATTATCAATATTTCCAAACTTCCCGAGCTTACCTTCCTGTGGTGAATTTCTGGAAAGTTTCCGGAAATTTACCGGAAACTTTCCACCACTTTTCAATCCTGACTATGTATATCTGTTTTACAAGCTTCTCATCTTATTCTACAGAATAAGATGGACGGTGTCCAACTTTGAATAATGAAAAAATGGTCACAATTTCCAAACTTCACGAGCTCGACTCCCCTTGATACATTTCCGGAAAGTTTCCGGAAATTTACCGGTAACTTTCTATCCCTTTGCAATCCTGACAATTAATATTTGTTTTACAAGATTCTCATCTTATTCTACAGAATAAGATGGACGGTGTCCAACTTTGAATAATCAAAAAATGGTCAAAATATCCAAACTTCCCAAGCTTACCTTCCCGTGGTAAATTTTCGGAAAGTTTCCGGAAATTTACCGGAAACTTTCCACCCCTTTGCAATCCTGACTATTTATATCTGTTTTACAACCTTCTCATCATATTCTACAGGATAAAATGGATGGTGTCCAACTTTGAATAATCAAAAAATGGTCAAAGTTTCCAAACTTCCCAAGCTTACCTTCCCGTGGTGAATTTCTGGAAAGTTTACAGAAATTTACCGGAAACATTCCACCACTTTGCAACCCTGACTATTTATATCTGTTTTACATGCTTCTCATCTTATTCTACAGAATAAGATGGACGGTGTCCAACTTTGAATAATCAAAAAATGGTCACAATTTCCAAACTTCACGAGCTCAACTCCCCTTGATACATTTCCGGAAAGTTCCCGGAAATTTACCGGAAACTTTTCATCCCTTTGCAACCCTGACTATTTATATCTGTTTTACAAGCTTCTCATCTTATTCTACAGAATAAGATGGACGGTGTCCAACTTTGAATAATCAAAAAAATGGTCACAATTTCCAAAATACCCGAGCTGGACTTCCCGTGGTAAATTTCCGGAAACTTTCCGGAAATTTACCGGAAACGTTCCACCCCTTTGCAACCCTGACTATTTATATCTGTTTTACAAGCTTCTCATCTTATTCTACAGAATAAGATGGACGGTGTCTAACTTTCAATAATCAAAAAATTGTCAAAATTTCCAAACTTCCCGAGCTTACCTTCCCGTGGTAAATTTCCAGAAAGTTTCCGGAAATTTACCGGAAACTTTCCACCCCTTTGGCACCATGATTATTCATATCTGTTTTACAAACTTCTCATCTTATTCTACAGAATAAAATGGACGGTGTCCAACTTTGAATAATCAAAAGATGGTCAAAACTTCCAAGCTTCCCGAGCTTGACTCCCTGTGGTAAAGTTCCGGAAAATTTCCGGAAATTTACCGGAAACTTTCCATCCCTTTGCAACCCTGACAATTTATATTTGTTTTACAAGCTTCTCATCTTATTCTACAGAATAAGATGGACGGTGTCCAACTTTGAATAATCAAAAAATGGTCACAATTTCCAAACTTCACAAGCTCAACTCCCCTTGACACATTTCCGGAAAGTTTCCGGAAATTTACCGGAAACTTTCCATCCCTTTGCAATCCTGACAATTAAGATTTGTTTTACAAGCTTCTCATCTTATTCTACAGAATAAGATGGACGGTGTCCAACTTTGAATAATCAAAAAATGGTCACAATTTCCAAACTTCACGAGCTCGACTCCCGTTGATACATTTCCGGAAAGTTTCCGGAAATTTACCGGAAACTTTCCATCCCTTTGCAATCCTGACAATTAATATTTGTTTTACAAGCTTCTCATCTTATTCTACAGAATAAGATGGACGGTGTCCAACTTTGAATAATCAAAAAATGGTCACAATTTCCAAACTTCCCAAGCTTACCTTCCCGTGGTAAAATTCCGGAAAGTTTCCGGAAATTTACAGGAAACTTTCCGTCCCTTTGCAACCCCGACTATTTATATCTGTTTTACAAGCTTCTCATCATATTCTACAGGATAAAATGGATGGTGTCTAACTTTGAATAATCAAAAAATGGTCAAAGTTTCCAAACTTCCCAAGCTTACCTTCCCGTGGTAAATTTTCGGAAAGTTTCCGGAAATTTACCGGAAACTTTCCACCCCTTTGGAATCTTGACTATTTATATCTGTTTTACAAGCTTCTCATCTTATTCTACAGAATAAGATGGACGGTGTCCAACTTTCAATAATCAAAAAATTATCAATATTTCCAAACTTCCCGAGCTTACCTTCCCGTGGTAAATTTCTGGAAAGTTTACGGAAATTTACCGGAAACATTCCACCACTTTGCAACCCTGACTATTTATATCTGTTTTAGAAGCTTCTCATCTTATTCTACAGAATAAGATGGACAGTGTCCAACTTTGTATATTCAAAAAATGGTCACAATTTCCAGACTTCACGAGCTCGACTCCCCTTGATACATTTCCGGAAAGTTTCCGGAAATTTACCGGAAACTTTCCATCCCTTTGCAATCCTGACAATTAATATTTGTTTTACAAGCTTCTCATCTTATTCTACAGAATAAGATGGACGGTGTCCAACTTTGAATAATCAAAAAATGGTCACAATTTCCAATCTTCCCAAGCCTACCTTCCCGTGGTAAATTTTCAGAAAGTTTCCGGAAATTTACAGGAAACTTTCCGTCCCTTTGCAACCCCGACTATTTATATCTGTTTTACAAGCTTCTCATCATATTCTACAGGATAAAATGGACGGTGTCAAACTTTGAATAATCAAAAAATGGTCCAAGTTTCCAAACTTCCCAAGCTTACCTTGGGAAGCGGTATAGCTCGGTTGGTAGAGCGGCCGTGCCAGCAACTTGAGGGTTGCAGGTTCAATCCCCGCTTCCGCCATCCTAGTCACTGCCGTTGTGTCCTTGGGCAATACACTTTACCCACCTGCTCCCAGTGCCGCCCACACTGGTTTGAATGTAACTTAGGTATTGGGTTTCACTATGTAAAGCGCTTTGAGTCACTTGAGAAAAAAGCGCTATATAAATGTAATTCACTTCACTTCACTTCACTACATTCCCATGGTAAATTTTCGGAAAGTTTCCGGAAATTTACCGGAAACTTTCCACCCCTTTGCAACCCTGACTATTTATATCTGTTTTACAAGCTTCTCATCTTATTCTACAGAATAAGATGGACGGTGTCCAACTTTGAATAATCAAAAAATGGTCACAATTTCCAAACTTCCCAAGCCTACCTTCCCGTGGTAAATTTTCAGAAAATTACCGGAAATTTACCGGAAAATTTCCACCCCTTTGCAATCCTGACTATTTATATCTGTTTTACAAGCTTCTCATCATATTTTACAGGATAAAATGGATGGTGTCCAACTTTGAATAATCAAAAAATGGTCAAAGTTTCCAAACTTCCCAAGCTTACCTTCCCGTGGTAAATTTTCGGAAAGTTTCCGGAAATTTACCGGAAACTTTCCACCCCTTTGCAATCCTGACTATTTATATCTGTTTTACAAGCTTCTCATCTTATTCTACAGAATAAGATGGACGGTGTCCAACTTTCAATAATCAAAAAATGATCAATATTTCCAAACTTCCCTAGCTGGACTTCCCGTGGTAAATTTCCGGAAACTTTCCGGAAATTTACCGGAAACTTTCCACCCCTTTTCAACCCTGACTATTTATATCTGTTTTACAAGCTTCTCATCTTATTCTACAGAATAAGATGGACGGTGTCCAACTTTGAATAATCAAAAAAAGTGTCGAAATTTCCAAACTTCCCGAGCTCGACTTCCCGTGGTAAATTTCCGGAAAGTTTCTAAATCTTAAAATTGTGACTTTTGTTGAGTGAAATTACAACTCCAACATTTCAAAATTTTCTTGTAAAACTGCGACTGTTATTGAGTAAAATTTCAACTTTTATCATAATATTGCACAAATGTTCAGTTTTTCTTGTAAAATTTTGTTGTAAAATTGTAAAATTCCAAGTTATTCTTGTGAAATTGTGACCTTTTTCTCGTGAAATCCCAACTTATTTACATAGTATTTATATATTATTAATGTTGTAAATACACATCTTTATATATCTATAAAGGCTGGTCCTAAAGAGGGAGGCATTTTTCTCACGTCTCAAGTAGGTCAGAAGTACAAGAATGTGTGTGTGTGTGTGTGTGTGTGTGTGTGTGTGTGTGTGTGTGTGTGTGTGTGTTCTTGTATTTCTAGCCTTCTTCAGACATCAACAAGGAAAAGTATCTTCCATATGAGGAGGTGTGAACAAGTTAGTACATAAATCATGGTCCCAATACTGAAAACCATTGCATCTAATAGAGAGCCAAATACTAGAGTCCGTGAACATTGCTCCAAAGTCGGGATTTTTTGTTGATTTAACATGCATACAAAAGTAAACATTGACAGGTGCAAAGATAAATAAATAAATAAATATGTATATAGAGAAATGCTGTAATAACTTGAAATAAATAGTAAAGATTGAAAAACGATTACAAAAACAAATATGTATATATTATTAATGTTGTAAATACACATCTTTATATATCTAGAAAGGCTGGTCCTAAAGAGGGAGGCATTTTTCTCACGTCTCAAGAAGGTCAGAAGTACGAGAATGTGTGTGTGTGTGTGTGTGTGTGTGTGTGTGTGTGTGTGTGTGTGTGTGTGTGTGTGTGTGTGTGTGTGTGTGTGTGTGTGTGTGTGTGTGTGTGTGTGTGTGTGTGTGTGTGTGTGTGTGTGTGTGTGTGTGTGTGTGTGTGTGTGAAACCCTGCATTATGCTACATAATATACTGGTATAATAATATACCCTTTTAAAACCGTCTCTTTGTTTGTGTGCTAACAGTGATGCTGCTGGACACGACAGAATCTACCTCAGAACTGGGCTGGATCACATACCCGGACACGGGGGTAAGGCTAATTTTGCAACCGTTTACATCCGAGTCTTATAACTTGGTACTTGGCACCTGCTAACTGTTAACATGTCAATTTGTTCAGCCAATTTTGCCTCCGTACATCTAAGAGTCATACAACATAGTGTTAGGCTTATACTAACTGTTAACATGCTAACATTAGCGTGCTAACGTTTTGTCTTTTTTGGCCAATTTTGCCTCCGTACACCTCAGAGTAAAAATATTTGGTATTTGGCACATGCTAACTGTTAACATGCTAATGTCAGCGTGCTAACTTTTTTTTTTTAGTCAATTTTGCCTCGAGTCATATAACTTGGTATTTGGCACATGCTAACTGTTAACATGCTAACATTAGCATGTAAAGGTTTTTAGCCGATTTTACCCCCGTACACCTCAGAGTTTAATAACCTGGTATTTGGCAAATGTTAACTGTCAACATGCCAACTTTTTCAGCCAATTTTGCCTCTGCACAGCTAAGAGTCATACAACATAGTATTTGGCAAATGTTAACTGTTAACATGCCAACTTTTTCAGCCAATTTTGCCTCCGTACAGCTAAGAGTCAAATAACTTAGTATTTGGCTCATACTAACTGTTAACATGCTAACATTAGCGTGCTAACTTTTTTAGCCAATTTTGCCTCCGTACACTTCAGAGTCATACAACTTAGTATTTGGCACATGCTAATTGTTAACATGCTAACATTAGCATGCTAACTTTTTCAGCCAATTTTGCCTCTGCACAGCTAAGAGTCATACAACATAGTATTTGGCACATGCTAACTGTTAAAATGCTAATGTTAGCGTGCTAACTTTTTTTTTTTTTTTTTGTGCCAATTTTGCCTCCGTACACCTCAGAGTAAAATTATTTGGTATTTGGCACATGCTAACTGTTAACATGCTAATGTCAGCGTGCTAACTTTTTTTTTTATCCAATTTTGCTTCGAGCCATATAACTTGGTATTTGGCACATGCTAACTGTTAACATGCTAACATTAGCATGTAAAGGTTTTTAGCCAATTTTGCCCCCGTACACCTCAGAGTTTAATAACCTGGTATTTGGCAAATGTTAACTGTCAACATGCAGACGTTAGCGTGCTAACTTTTTTTTAGCCACTTTTTTTTTATATAACTAGGTACTTGGCACATGCTAACTGTTAACATACTAACAGTGGCATGCTAACTTTTTCAGCCAATTTTGTGCATATATATATATATATATATATATATATATATATATATATATATATATATATATATATATATATATATATATATATATATATATATATATATATATTCTGTATATGTGTATATATATATATATATATGTATATATATATGTATATATATATATATATATATATATATATATATATATATATATATATATATATATATATATATATATATATATATATATATATATATATATATATATATATATATATATATATATATATACGACCAGCAGAGACTTAACGTCTCCAACATGTTATTGTCATGTGACTTCATCCATGGGAAGATCGCTGTGATTGAAGCATAGATCTGCCTTTCTTTCTTGAGCCGCTTTGTGTGTGTGTGTGTGTGTGTGTGTGTGTGTGTGTGTGTGTGTGTGTGTGTGTGTGTGTGTGTGTGTGTGTGTGTGTGTGTGTGTGTGTGTGTGTGTGTGTGTGTGTGTGTGCGTGCGTGTGTGTATGCGTGTGTGTGCTGATTGCGTGACTGTGCCAGGGTCAAATTGTAGGTCAGTCCGCTTCATTCATGTGTGAGTGATTGCTGCTCCTAATTACGCTCACACACATTTTCTACACAGTCGTCACTTAACAAAAGCAGACAACATGAACTTAAGGAGGATAAGAATTGACACATTTTACATGTTTGGAAAACATAAAACAAAATGCATGAACTAGAGCATATGGAAAATGGAGTATACCGGGTTATGAGATATGTATGGAGATGGGGCTTATTTAGTCTTTAATAATACATACATTATTATTATTATTATCAGACTGTATGTTTACATGCACTTAAAAAATATTTTTCGACCTAATTTTGTTTAAACTAGCTCTTTAAAACACATACACAAAACCCAGCATTTCTGGGTGTTGTTGATAAATGGCTTTGGCTTTGCATAGTAGAGTTTTAACTTGCACTTACAGATGTAGCGACCAACTGTAGTTACTGACAGTGGTTTTCTGAAGTGTTCCTGAGCCCACGTGGTGATATCCTTTACACACCGATGTCGCTTTTTGATGCAGTACCGCCTGAGGGATCCAATGTCCGTATTATCATCGCTTACGTGCAGTGATTTCTCCAGAACCTTTTGATGATATTACAGAGCGTAGATGGTGAAATCCCTAAATTCCTTGCAATAGCTGGTTGAGAAATGTTGTTCTTAAACAATTTGCTCAGGCATTTGTTGACAAAGTGGTGACCCTCGCCCCGTCCTTGTTTGTGAACGACTGAGCATTTCATGAAAGCTGCTTTTATACCCAATCATGGCACCCACCTGTTCCCAATTAGCCTGTTCACCTGTGGGATGTTCCAAATAAGTGTTTTGACGAGCATTCCTCAACGTTCTCTGTCTTTTTTGCCACTTGTGCCAGCTTTTTTGAAACATGTTGCAGGCATCAAATTCCAAATGAGCTAATATTTGCAAAAAATAACAACGTTTTCCAGTTCAAACGTTGTTGGCTTTTGTAATTTATTATTATAACACTTCTCAACAACACCCTTCAGATATTTTAAGTTTTTGTTAAAAAAAAAAAGTAACAAATTACTTTGCTTGGTAATTAATACATTTTATAAATGTTGATAGTAATTCAAATAGTTTTTTTTTAGGAATGTAACTAGTAACTTATTACATGTTTTTCTCAAGTAATGTCCCATGAAGCATCCAAACCAGTAGAGAGCCTCAGCTCTAAAAATATAAGTGTTGTTATTGGGGAACATTTTGGTACAAAAAAAGTTTCAATTAGGAACGTTTAAAAGTCTTCTTGTGAGTTTTTAACAACTATGTTTGAAGATGAGTATGTAACTGTGCATGCATACACAATATTAACCATGATCACACTGTTTGTTCATGCAAATAATACACAAATAGATCAATAGATGGTAATTTGTTGAAAAAACAACAATAATGTCCATCCATCCATCCATCTTCTTCTGCTTATCGGAGGTGGGGTCGCGGGGGCAGCAGCCTAAGCAGAGAAACCCAGACTTTCCTCTCACCAGCCACTTCGTCCAGCTCCTCCCGGGGTATCCCGAGGCGTTCCCAGGCCAGCCGGGAGACATAGTCTTCCCAACGTGTCCTGGGTCTTCCCCGTGGCCTCCTACCGGTCGGACGTGCACTAAACACCTCCCTAGGGAGGCGTTCGGGTGGCATCCTGACCAGATGCCCGAACCACCTCATCTGGCCCCTCTCGATGTGGAGGAGCAGCGGCTTTACCTTGAGCTCCCCCCGGATGGCAGTACTTCTCACCCTATCTCTAATCGAGAGCCCCACCACCCGGCGGAGGAAACTCATTTCGACCACTTGTACCCGTAATCTTGTCCTTTCGGTCATAACCCAAAGCTCATGACCATAGGTGAGGATGGGAGCGTGGATCATCCGGTAAATTGAGAGCTTTGCCTTCCGGCTCAGCTCCTTCTTCACCACAACGGATCGATACAGCGTCCGCATTACTGAAGACGCCGCACCGATCCGCCTGTCGATCTCACGTTCCACTCTTCCCTCACTCGTGAACAAGACTCCGAGGTACTTGAACTCCTCCACTTGGGGAAGGGTCTTCTCCCCAACCGGGAGATGGCACTCCACCCTTTTCCGGGCGAGAACCATGGACTCGGACTTGGAGGTGCTGATTCTCATCCCAGTCGCTTCACACTCGGCTGCGAACCGATCCAGTGAGAGCTGAAGATCCTGGCCAGATGAAGCCATCAGAACCACATCATCTGCAAAAAGCAGAGACCTAATCCTGTAGCCACCAAACCGGATCCCCTCAACACCTAGACATTCTGTCCATAAAAGTTATGAACAGAATCGGTGACAAAGGGCAGCCTTGGCGGAGTCCAACCCTCATTGGAAACGTGTTCGGCTTACTGCCGGCAATGCGGACCAAGCTCTGACACTGATCGTACAGGGAGCGGACCGCCACAATTAGACAGTCCGATAACCCATACTCTCTAAGCACTCCCTACAGGACTTCCCGAGGGACACGTCGAATGCCTTCTCCAAGTCCACAAAGCACATGTAGACTGGTTGGGCAAACTCCCATGCACCCTCAAGGACCCTGCCGACAGTGTAGAGCTGGTTCACAGTTCCACGACCAGGACGAAAACCACACTGTTCCTCCTGAGTCCAAGGTTTGACTATCCGACGTAGCCTCCTCTCCAGTACATCTGAATAGACCTTACCGGGAAGGCTGAGGAGTGTGATCCAACGATAGTTGGAACAAACCCTCCGGTTCCCCTTCTTAAAGAGAGGAACCACCACCCCGGTCTGCCAATCCAGAGGTACTGCCCCTGATGTCCACACAATGCTGCAGAGTCTTGTCAACCAAGACAGCCCCACATCATCCAGAGCCTTTAGTAACTCCGGGTGGATCTCATCCACCCCCGGGGCCTTGCCACCAAGGAGCTTTTTAACTACCTCAGCAACCTCAGCCCCAGAAATAGGAGAGCCCACAACAGATTCCCCAGGCTCTGCTTCCTCATAGGAAGACGTGTTGGTAGAAATGAGGAGGTTTTCGAAGTATTCCCTCTATCGATCCACAACATCTGCAGTCGAGGTCAGCAGAACACCATCCTCACCATACTCGGTGTTGGCAGTGCACTGCTTTCCCTTCCTGAGGCGGCGGATGGTGGTCCAGAATCGCCTCAAAGCCGTCCAGAAGTCGTTTTCCATGGCTTCCCCAAACTCCTCCTATGTCCGAGTTTTTGCCTGCGCGACCGCCGAAGCCGCACACCGCTTGGCCTGTCGGTACCTGTCCGCTGCCTCCGGAGTCCTATGAGCCAAAAGAACCCGATAGGACTCTTTCTTCAGCTTTATGGCATCCCTCACCGCTGGTGTCCACCAGCGGGTTCTAGGATTACCACCACGACAGGCACCAACTACCTTGCGACCACAACTCCAATCAGCCGCCTCGACAATAGAGGTGCGGAACATGGTCCACAGGGACTCAATGTCCAGCACCTCCCTCGTGACATGTTTAAAGTTCTTCCGGAGGTGGGAATTGAAACTCTCTCTGACAGGAGACTCTGCCAGACGTTCCCAGGAGACCCTCACAATGCGTTTGGGCCTGCCAGGTCTGTCCGGCATCCTCCCCCACCATCGCAGCCAACTCACCACCAGGTGGTGATCGGTAGAAAGCTCCGCCCCTCTCTACACCAGTGTGTCCAAAACATGAGGCCGCAGATCCGATAACACGACTACAAAGTCGATCATGGGACTGCGGCCTAGGGTGTCCTGGTGCCAAGTGCACATATGGTCACCCTTATGTTTGAACATGGTGTTTGTTATGGACAATCTGATACGAGCACAAAAGTCCAATAACAAAACACCACTCGGGTTCAGATCCGGGCGGCCATTCTTCCCAACGCCTCTCCAGGTTTCACTGTCGTTGCTAACATGAGCGTTGAAGTCCCCCAGTAGGACAAGGGAATCACCCGGGGGAGCACTCTTCAGTACTCCCTCGAGTGAGTCCAAAAAGGGTGGGTACTCTGAACTGCTCTTTGGTGCGTAAGCACAAACAACAGTCAGGACCCGTCCCCCCACCCGAAGGCGGAGGGAAGCTACCCTCTCATCCACTGGGTTGAACTCCAATGTGCAGGCTTTGAGCCGGGGGGGGCAACAAGAATTGCTACCCTAGCCCGTCGCCTCTCACTGCTGGCAACGGCAGTGTGGAAGAGAGTCCAGCCCCTCTCAAGAGAACTGGTTTCAGAGCCCTTGCTGTGCGTCGAAGTGAGTCCGACTATATCCAGCCGGAACTTCTCCACCTCGCGCACTAGCTCGGGCTCCTTCCCACCCCTAGGGCGGTGACATTCCACGTCCCAAAACATAGCTTATGTAGCCGAAGATCGGACCGTCAAGTGCCCTGCCTTCGGCGTCCGCCCAGCTCACAACACAACCGACCTCTATGGCCCCTCCCATGAGTGGTGAGCCCATTGGAGGGGGGGACTCACGTTGCCTCTTCGGGCTGTGCCACCAGGCCCGGCCACCAGGCGCTCGCCATCGTGCCCCCAACTCCGAGCCCAGAACAAGAGAGTGGCACTAACAGTGGATAGGCTGTACATAAATGGACAGCTGTATCGGGACCCAAAGGTTACCCCCCGGCTTTTTTAGAATGGGCATTCGTGGGTGTTTTTAGTATCTTGGTTTGGCCTGTATCATGACTACTTCCAGTACTGTTATGTCCTGCACTAAGCTGGGCCTTCATAGGGGCCTGGTGTTAGCTCACGTGAATGTATGCAGCCTGCGTAATAAGTATCAGGAAGTAGAGTGTATTATCAAAGATAATTTTATTAATATCTTTGCCATTTCTGAGACCCACCTTGATGATTCCTTTTCTGATTCAATTGTAGCCATTGAGGGGTTCTCAATTTTTAGGAATGATAGGAACAGGTTTGGGGGTGGAGTGGCTATTTATGTTCAGAATCATTTATCTATCAAAGTGCGCAATGATTTGATGAGGGAGAGTATTAAAGCTATTTGTGTGCAGGTCTATCTGCCTTATTTGAAACCAATTATAGTAGGCTGTTTCTATAGGCCTCCTAGTGCTGATGCTCTGTATCTGAAGGAGTTATGTGAGATGTTTGACAGGATATCAGATGCGAATAGAGAAATCTATTTACTGGGTGATATGAATGTTGACTGGCTGGGACAGGGGTGTACAAACAAAAATAAGTTACTATCCATTTTAAATGCTTGCAATCTGTCCCAAATTGTTGCCCCTCCCACGAGAATAGGTAGTAATAGTGATGGTATTATTATAGATACATGCATTGATCATATTTATACAAATGTTCCGGACCAATGCTCCAAAGCAGTCTCGGTTCCTGTAGGTTTTACTGACCACAATATAATAGCTGTCACTAGAAAGACAAGGGTTCCTAAACCTAAAGCGAAAATTATTTTTACAAGGTCTTATAAGAGATTTGATGAAGAATGTTTTATTGATGAAATATCCTGTTTAAATTGGAACGAGGTGTGCAGTGAGGAAGACCCTGAGGCTGCACTGGACTTATTTATGTTAATGTACATGAGTGTTGTGGACAAGCATGCCCCTTTGAAGAAGTTTTCTGTCAAAACTAAGTCTGCCCCATGGATTGATAATGGACTTAGAAGTTTAATGTCAGAAAGAAACATGGCTAAAAAAGCCTCCGTCAACTCTGGTTTAATTGATGACAGGCATAAGTACTGTTCCTTAAGAAACCAGGTCACAAAGTTAAACAAACTGAAAAAAAGGGAATATTACAAACAGAGGTTATATGATGTGAGATATGATAGCAAAAACTTATGGAATGTTTTGAATGAAATCATGGGTAGAAAGAACAATGTCTGTACACCTTTTGTGGAATCAAATGGGTTGGTACTCACTAAGCCATGTGACATTGCCAATCATTTTAATAACTATTATGTTGACAAGGTATCTCAATTAAGGCATGGTATGCATATATCCAATAACAACAAATCAGCTGACCTCATTAGGAATATTATAATGGATAATAAGGACTGTGAATTCAATTTTCATCAGGTTGAAGTCAGTGAGGTTGAGAGGTTACTACACTCTCTTCCTGACAACAAAGTAGCTGGTGTAGACAACCTGGATAGTAAATGACTGAAAATGACTGCTGGTATCATATCAGTGCCTGTTTGTCATATTTGTAATAAATGTTTACAAGTGGGCCTGTGTCCAAAGATATGGAAGGTGGCTAAGGTTACTCCTCTACATAAGGATACCAAATTGGCTTTCAATGAGGGCAATTCTAGACCAATAAGCATCCTACCTGGGTTATGTAAAATACTGGAGAAATGTGTGTATGCACAAATTCAAGCTTACTTTCGATCAAATGGGCTAGCAACTGATTCTCAACATGCATATAGAACGGGCCACTCTACGTCCACGGCTCTTATACAAATGACGGACGATTGGCTTAATGCTATATCAATCAATCATCAATCAATGTTTATTTATATAGCCCTAAATCACAAGTGTCTCAAAGGGCTGTACAAGCCACAACGACATCCTCGGTACAGAGCCCACATACGGGCAAGGAAAAACTCACCCCAGTGGGACGTCGGTGAATGACTATGAGAAACCTTGGAGAGGACCGCATATGTGGGTAACCCCCCCCCCTCTAGGGGAGACCGAAAGCAACGGATGTCGAGTGGGTCTGACATAACATTGTGAAAGTCCAGTCCACAGTGGATCCAACACATCAGCGGGAGTCCAGTCCACAGCGGGGCCAACAGGAAACCATCCCGAGCGGAGACGGGTCAGCAGCGCAGAGATGTCCCCAACCGATGCACAGGCTAGTGGTCCACCCGGGGTCCCGGCTCTGGACAGCCAGCACTTCATCCATGGCCACCGGACCTATGCAACTCCCCCTCGCAAGGGACAGGGGAGAAGAGGAGAGAAGAAAAGAAACGGCAGATCAACTGGTCTAAAAAAGGGGGGTCTATTTAAAGGCTAGATTATACAAATGAGTTTTAAGATGGGACTTAAATGCTTCTACTGAGGTAGCATCTCTAACTGTTACCGGGAGGGCATTCCAGAGTACTGGAGCCCGAATAGAAAACGCTCTATAGCCCGCAGACTTTTTTTTGGCTCTGGGAATCACTAATAAGCCGGAGTTCTTTGAACGCAGATTTCTTGTCGGGACATATGGTACAATACAATCGGCGAGATAGGCTGGAGCTAAACCGTGTAGTATTTTATACGTAAGTAGTAAAACCTTAAAGTCGCATCTTAAGTGCACAGGAAGCCAGTGCAGGTGAGCCAGTATAGGCGTAATATGATCAAACTTTCTTGTTTTTGTCAAAAGTCTAGCAGCCGCATTTTGTACCAACTGTAATCTTTTAATGCTGGACATAGGGAGGCCCGAAAATAATACGTTACAGTAATCGAGACGAGACGTAACGAACGCATAGATAATTCTATGTTGGTTGGAGCTGTGCTGTTAGATTTTAGTGCTGCATTTGACGTGATTGACCACTCTCTTTTAATTGAGAAACTTAAATGTTATGGTGTTAATACTTCAAGTTTAATGTGGATACAGAGTTATTTGTCCTCAAGATCACAACAGGTGTATCTTAATGGCAGCTTGTCTAATAGCAGAAGTTTGGATTGTGGTGTTCCACAGGGAAGTTGCCTAGGACCTTTACTTTTTTTCTGTATTCACCAATGATTTACCTTGGGCTACCGGGCGTGCAAGATTGGTTCTTTATGCTGATGATGCAACCTTATATCATGCTGCACCATCATGCAGTGTACTTAATGTAGTATTGAGTGAGGAACTAAAAGCTGTGCATGACTGGACAGTATGTAACAGACTTGTCCTTAACACCTCAAAAACAAAAAGTATTATATTGGGGACTAGGCAAGGGTTATCTTGTGACCCAAAGTTGGATTTGAGGCTAGGTATTTCAACAGTTCAACAGGTCAGAAGTGCCAAGCTCCTTGGAGTGATGCTGGACTGCACTCTATCCTGGTCAAATCATATCAGTGATATAGTTACAAAGATAGGGAAGGGCTGTTGGTATTTCCAGGAAATGTGCTGGTTTTGCTGATCCACCTCTTCTTTGTCAAATTGTTAAGAGTTTAGTCTTGTGTCATATTGACTATTGTTCTACAGTCTGGGCGTCTGCTGCGAGTGGTGAGATCAGTAAGCTCCAGATTGTCCAGAATAGGGCAGCAAGGCTGGTTCTTGGTTGTTCACTAAGAACCAACGTGAACCAAATGCATGCTTCTCTTTCCTGGCTAACAGTGCAGAACAGGTTGTTGGCTAATACTCTTATATTGTTCAAATCAGTAACCGGTAGTAAAACTCCTGCTTTTCTCATGGCCTAAATAGTTCACAGTAGCACTATACATAATCACAATACCAGGGCATCCAGTGAGGGGCATTTTGTACTCCCTCGTCCCAGGAAGAATGCTTTGCGGAAATCTTTTATTTATAGATCTTTATCGCTCTGGAATAACCTGCCTCGAATTCTCACCAGCATTGAAAGTAAACAGGTTTTTAAAAAGAGAGTAATATTTTATCTGAGTTTTTAAATTAGTTTGCTCATTGATGATTTGTTTGGTTTTATATTGTGTAGTTATATTTATATGGTAATTATTATTCTGTGACTGTAAATTGTTTGCTTGTTTTTTTATTGATGCTTTTATTTTTTTCTGTATTTTGTAGTTATAATTTTATGCTTTTACTTGTAAGTGTATTGAATTGTGGACCCCAGGAAGACTAGTGGGTTGTTGAGGCAACCAGCTAATGGGGATCCTTAATAAAAATCAAAAATCAAATCAAACTCCGGGACTGTCTCCAGAGGATGGGCCCCGGACAACATAGCTCCTAGGATCATTGGGACACAAGAATAAAGTATAAATAAATAATTTCTTATAAATATAAGACAGTAGCAACTACAAGCTGTGCATGTTTTTTGCAGTTTGCGTGTAAGTGTGTGTGTGTGTGTGTGTGTGTGTGTGTGTGTGTGTGTGTGTGTGTGTGTG
The DNA here is from genome assembly GCF_033978785.1 of Entelurus aequoreus. Taxonomy (NCBI): domain Eukaryota; kingdom Metazoa; phylum Chordata; class Actinopteri; order Syngnathiformes; family Syngnathidae; genus Entelurus; species Entelurus aequoreus. The sequence continues at coordinate 16,997,712 of NC_084741.1, read as the reverse complement.
TGTGTGTGTGTGTGTGTGTGTGTGTGTGTGTGTGTGTGTGTGTGTGTGTGTGTGTGTGTGTGTGTGTGTGTGTGACATGAAGTGCTTCTGTGATGGTTATATTCTTATTTGACCTGAGGCTTCAAGTGAAGAGAAAGAATAAAAGAGAGAGGGGGAGGAGAGAAAGGGTATAACTTGTGTGCGTGTGTGTGTGTGTGTGTGTGTGTGCGTGTGTGTGTGTGTGTGTGTGTGTGTGTGTGTGTGTGTGTGTGTTCTTTTTTTGTTTGATTCTTTCCATACTTTTCTCTTTTCATGCCATCTTTTCCTTGGCTGCGGGGAACATGTTTGCTTTTTCCACGATTCTATTAAGGACAATTTCTCGTCAACATGTTGTTTACTAATAAACGTATTGGTAATCAATGTATTGCTAATATATTAATAACTGAAACATTCATTACCAACACAATTATTACCAACACGTGTGTTAGTAATGCAGTCAGTTGAATGTTTACATTTGCATTTAATTACAATAAACTTGTGTCCATGTCTTATAATGTGCATGTGTGTGTGTGTGTGTGTGTGTGTGTGTGTGTGTGTGTGTGTGTGTGTGTGTGTGTTTGCGTGTTTGGGCGTGCGTGTCCTCATTTGGGTGCAGGCGCTGCCCCTCCCCCTCCTTTATCACTGGAAGGATTATAAATCTTGCCAGCATTTCAGTTCAAATCAAATCACCAACATGAGTTGTTCCTATTTTTTTTCTTTTTACACACAACCGTCTGCCCCCCCCCCCCCCCCCCCCCCCCCCACTTGGAAAGCGGGCTAGCGGGGGCATCGGGTCAAAAATACAAAAAATGAAACTTGCAAAAACATTGCTTCAACCAAAACCGACAAATCAAAACAATGACATGTGGTCAATTTAGGCAAAACTGTCCGAACGAAACATCAACATTGTTTTAAAGGTGACAAAAAATAACAATAACAACAACAATTTGCAATTCCATTAGGAATTGCGTGTGAAAGCCGCTGAACCGGCGATATGCGTGATTGGAACTGAAATGCTTGAATGTCCAGAGTGAGTGGAGTGTGTGCATGTTGGGACGGTTCAAAAAGCGGTTGAAAAATGTGGGAAATGCAGTAGATTGTATAATGCCCATTAATTTTCAATGGAGGGAAATTCCTGGTAATTCCGGGTAATCAGGGAATTTTGGAACCGGAAAACATCCTGGCTTGAATGTCCAGGGTGAGTGGAGCGTGTGGATGTTGGAACGGATCAAATCGGGTGAGAAATGTGGGATATGTAGTAGATTGTATAATGCCCATTCATTTTCAATGGAGGGAAATTCCTGGTAATCAGGGAATTATGGAACCGGAAAACATCCTGGCTTGAATGTCCAGGGTGAGTGGAGCGTGTGGATGTTGGAACGGTTAAAATTGGGTGAGAAATGTGGGATATGTAGTAGATTGTATAATGCCCATTCATTTTTAATGGAGGGAAATTCCTGGTAATTAGGGAATTATGAAACAAGAAAACATCCTGGCTTGAATGTCCAGGGTGAGTGGAGCGTGTGGATGTTGGAACGGATCAAATCGGGTGGGATATGTAGTAAATTGTATAATGCCCATTCATTTTTAATGGAGGAAAATTCCTGGTAATCAGGGAATTATGGAACCGGAAAACATCCTAGCTTGAATGTCCAGGGTGAGTGGAGCGTGTGGATGTTGGAACGGTTAAAATCGGGTGGGATATGTAGTAGATTGTATAATGCCCATTCATTTTCAATGGAGGGAAATTCCTGGTAATCAGGGAATTATGGAACCGGAAAACATCCTAGCTTGAATGTCCAGGGTGAGTGGAGCGTGTGGATGTTGGAACGGTTAAAATTGGGTGAGAAATGTGGGATATGTAGTAGATTGTATAATGCCCATTCATTTTCAATGGAGGGAAATTCTTGGTAATCAGGGAATTATGAAACAAGAAAACATCCTGGCTTGAATGTCCAGGGTGAGTGGAGCGTGTGGATGTTGGAACGGATCAAATCGGGTGAGAGATGTGGGATATGTAGTAGATTGTATAATGCCCATTCATTTTTAATGGAGGAAAATTCCTGGTAATCAGGGAATTATGGAACCGGAAAACATCCTAGCTTGAATGTCCAGGGTGAATGGAGCGTGTGGATGTTGGAACGGTTAAAATTGGGTGGGATATGTAGTAGATTGTATAATGCCCATTCATTTTCAATGGAGGTAAATTCCTGGTAATCAGGGAATTATGGTACCGGAAAACATCCTGGCTTGAATGTCCAGGGTGAGTGGAGCGTGTGGATGTTGGAACGGTTCAAATCGGGTGAGAAATGTGGGATATGAAGTAGATTGTATAATGCCCATTCATTTCAATGGAGGGAAATTCCTGGTAATCAGGGAATTATGGAACCGGAAAACATCCCAGCTTGAATATCCAGGGTGAGTGGAGCATGTGGATGTTGGAACGGTTCAAATCGGGTGGGATATGTAGTAGATTGTATAATGCCCATTCATTTTCAATGGAGGGAAATTCCTGGTAATCAGGGAATTATGGAACCGGAAAACATCCTAGCTTGAATGTCCAGGGTGAGTGGAGCGTGTGGATGTTGGAACGGTTAAAATTGGGTGAGAAATGTGGGATATGTAGTAGATTGTATAATGCCCATTCATTTTCAATGGAGGGAAATTCTTGGTAATCAGGGAATTATGAAACAAGAAAACATCCTGGCTTGAATGTCCAGGGTGAGTGGAGCGTGTGGATGTTGGAACGGATCAAATCGGGTGAGAGATGTGGGATATGTAGTAGATTGTATAATGCCCATTCATTTTTAATGGAGGAAAATTCCTGGTAATCAGGGAATTATGGAACCGGAAAACATCCTAGCTTGAATGTCCAGGGTGAATGGAGCGTGTGGATGTTGGAACGGTTAAAATTGGGTGGGATATGTAGTAGATTGTATAATGCCCATTCATTTTCAATGGAGGTAAATTCCTGGTAATCAGGGAATTATGGTACCGGAAAACATCCTGGCTTGAATGTCCAGGGTGAGTGGAGCGTGTGGATGTTGGAACGGCTCAAATCGGGTGAGAAATGTGGGATATGAAGTAGATTGTATAATGCCCATTCATTTCAATGGAGGGAAATTCCTGGTAATCAGGGAATTTTTGAACCGGAAAACATCCCAGCGTGAATGTCCAGGGTGAGTGGAGCGTGTGGATGTTGGAACGGTTAAAATCGGGTGAGAAATGTAGTAGATTGTATAATGCCCATTCATTTTCAATGGAGGAAAATTCCTGGTAATCAGGGAATTATGGAACCGGAAAACATCCTGGCTTGAATGTCCAGGGTGAGTGGAGCGTGTGGATGTTGGAACGGTTCAAATCGGTTGAGAAATGTGGGATATGAAGTAGATTGTATAATGCCTATTCATTTCAATGGAGGGAAATTCCTGGTAATCAGGGAATTTTGGAAGCGGAAAACATCCCAGCGTGAATGTCCAGGGTGAGTGGAGCGTGTGGATGTTGGAACGGTTAAAATCGGGTGAGAAATGTAGTAGATTGTATAATGCCCATTCATTTTCAATGGAGGGAAATTCCTGGTAATCAGGGAATTAATGAACCGGAAAACATCCTAGCTTGAATGTCCAGGGTGAGTGGAGCGTGTGGATGTTGGAACGGTTAAAATCGGGTGAGAAATGTAGTAGATTGTATAATGCCCATTCATTTTCAATGGAGGGAAATTCCTGGTAATCAGGGAATTATGGAACCGGAAAACATCCTGGCTTAAATTTCCAGGGTGAGTGGAGTGTGTGGATGTTGGAACGGTTAAAATCGGGTGGGATATGTAGTAGATTGTATAATGCCCATTCATTTTCAATGGAGGGAAATTCCTGGTAATCAGGGAATTATGGAACCGGAAAACATCCTGGCTTGAATGTCCAGGGTGAGTGGAGCGTGTGGATGTTTGAACGGTTCAAATCGGGTGAGAAATGTGGGATATGAAGTAGATTGTATAATGCCCATTCATTTCAATGGAGGGAAATTCCTTGGTAATCAGGGAATTTTGGAACCGGAAAACATCCCAGCGTGAATGTCCAGGGTGAGTGGAGCGTGTGGATGTTGGAACGGTTAAAATCGGGTGAGAAATGTAGTAGATTGTATAATGCCCATTCATTTTCAATGGAGGGAAATTCCTGGTAATCAGGGAATTATGGAACCGGAAAACATCCTGGCTTGAATTTCCAGGGTGAGTGGAGCGTGTGGATGTTGGAACGGTTAAAATTGGGTGGGAAATGTGGGATATGTAGTAGATTGTAAAATGCCCATTCATTTTCAATGGAGGGAAATTCCTGGTAATCAGGGAATTATGAAACAAGAAAACATCCTGGCTTGAATGTCCAGGGTGAGTGGAGCGTGCGGATGTTGGAACGGTTCAAATCGGGTGAGAAATGTGGGATAAGTAGTAGATTGTAAAATGCCCATTCATTGTCAATGCAGGGAAATTCCTGGTAATTCCGGGTAGTAATCAGGGAATTTTGGAACAAGAAAACATTGTGGCTCGAATGTCCAGGGTGAGTGGAGCGTGTGGATGTTGGGACGGTTCAAAAAGCGGTTGAGAAATGTGGGATATGCAGTAGATTGTATAATACCCATTCATTTTCAAAGGAGGGAAATTCCTGGTAATTACGGGTAATCAGGGAATTTTGGAACCGGAAAACATCCTGGCTTGAATGTCCAGGGTGAGTGGAGCGTGTCGATGTTGGGATGGTTCAAAAAGCGGTTGAGAAACGTGGGATATGCAGTAGATTGTATAATGCCCATTCATTTTCAATGGAGGGAAATTCCTGGTAATTATGGGTAATCAGGGACTTGTGGAACCAGAAAACTTCCTGGCTTGAATGTCCAAGGTGAGTGGAGTGTGTAGATTTTGAAACGGTTCAAATCGGATGAGAAATGTGGGATTTGTATAATGCCCATTCATTGTCAAAGGGGAGAAAATTCCGGGAAAACGGGAAATTTGGGGGAAAGGAAAACATGTTTGGCATTCGATATATGGGAAGAGTAGTGTCAGAATAATTGTATATAAGTTATCACACAACTTTGTGTTCCATTGAGTTCAGGCGCCCTGCGAGAAGACAAAAGCTGGCTTTGATCTTATCAGGCAAAAGGCTTGTGAACCTCCACTGTGTGCGATGGGATGCGACGTGGAGGTGTCGGTTTCTTTGACTTATTGGACAGCCACAGGAAGACCTTGTCATGACCCGAGATCTACAAAGCAGAGAGGGAGCAGAACCTGACACCGCTCCAGGCACCTTTTCTTTAAACTGTTTATGACCGAGTGCGGCAGCTGTTTATGACCCCCCTCCCTTTGGAAACAACTGCAGCCATGTAATCAGGAAATGCCCAAATAAATGAGGAGGCGTGGAGCTCCCTCCTCAGAGCGTGATGGGAGACTGTATTAAGTTGCATCCCAGACGTTTCTCCTCATGAGCTAAATTGAATCCTGTCTCTCTTTGATTCTTTGCTTCTTGTCTTATCTAATAGATGTCATCGGTGTTTGAACCTGACAAGTAGTGTGGGTGGATGGTTGAAAGGTCGGAATCGGGTTTAAAAATCACGCACAATTTTGAGGATTTAGGGAATTGTAGAACTGTGAATACGGAAATTCATTTGAATGGGAATTTCCTGGAAATTTGGGAAAACCGGATTTTTTGAAAATGTTGATACTAGCGCAATTGTCCTGGATGATATGAATGGGTTGGTGTTGACATTTTTGGAATCGGCTGACGTAGTAACAGTTTGAATGGAGAATGGGTATTTCGGAATTCCTGGAATTTCTTGAAAACTGGGAATTTGTAGGAAAAAATTTGGTATCATTTGTTGTCCCAACTAAGAGGAATGTTTTGAAGGTACAATGGTCAAAAATGGTTGAAAAATGTGGACTGTGAAAACCTACCAGGAAGAAGTGAAAATAGGGCTTTGGAAAACCGGGATTTCCTGGAATTTTTTAGAACTTGGAAAATGGTAGTTTTATTGTCCAAAGTGAGTGGAGCGTGTGGATAGTTTGAATCGGGTAAGAAATGTGGGAGTTGTGCATGTTTGAAACTTGGCCCATTTATTTGCAATGGGAAAAAAGTCCTGGAAAACCTGTAATTTGGGGTAATCTGGGAATTTGTACGAAAAAAATATAGTAGCCTTTGTTGTCCCAACTAAGAGGAATGTTGTAAAGGTGGAATGGTCAAAAACGGTTGAAAAATGTCGACTGTGAACATTTTCCAGGAAGAGGTGAAAATAGGGCTTTGGAAAACCGGGATTTCCTGGAATTTTTTTAGAACTTGGAAAATAGTTTGATTGTCAAAGGTGAGTGGAGCGTGTGGATGGTTTGAATCGGGTAAGAAATGTGAGAGTTGTGCATGTTTGAAACTTGGCCCATTTATTTTCAATGGGAAAAAAGTCCTGGAAAACCTGTAATTTGGGGTAATCTGGGAATTTGTATGAAAAAAATATAGTAGCATTTGTTGTCCCAACTAAGAGGAATGTTGTAAAGGTGGAATAGTCAAAAACGGTTGAAAAATGTGGACTGTGAAAACCTTCCAGGAAGAGGTGAAAATAGGGCTATGGAAAACCGGGATTTCCTGGAATTTTTTAGAACTTGGAAAATGGTAGTTTGATTGTCCAAGGTGAGTGGAGTGTGTGGATGCTTTGAATCGGGTAAGAAATGTGAGAGTTGTGCATGTTTGAAACTTGGCCCATTTATTTTCAATGGGAAAAAAGTCCTGGAAAACCTGTAATTTGGGGTAATCTGGGAATTTGTACGAAAAAATATAGTAGCAATTTGTTGTCCCAACTAAGAGGAATGTTTTAAAGGTGGAATGGTCAAAAACGGTTGAAAGATGTCGACTGTGAACATTTTCCAGGAAGAGGTGAAAATAGGGCTTTGGAAAACCGGGATTTCCTGGAATTTTTTAGAACTTGGAAAATGGTAGTTTGATTTTCCAGGGTAAGTGGAGTGTGTGGATGCTTTGAATTGGGTAAGAAATGTGTGAGTTGTGCATGTTTGAAACTTGGCCCATTTATTTTCAATGGGAAAAAAGTCCTGGAAAACCTGGAATTTTGGGTAATCTGGGAATTTGTACGAAAACATATAGTAGCATTTGTTGTCCCAACTAAGAGGAATGTTTTAAAGGTGGAATGGTCAAAAACTGTTGAAAAATGTTGACTGTGAACATTTTGCAGGAAGAGGTGAAAATTGGGCTTTGCAAAACCGGGATTTCCTGGAATTTTTTTAGAAATTGGAAAATAGTAGTTTGATTGTCCAAAGTGAGTGGAGCGTGTCGATGGTTTGAATTGGGTAAGAAATGTGGGAGTTGTGCATGTTTGAAACTTGGCCCATTTATTTTCAATGGGAAAAAAGTCCTGGAAAACCTGGAATTTTGGGTAATCTGGGAATTTGTACGAAAAAAATATAGTAGCATTTGTTGTCCCAACTGAGAGGAATGTTGTAAAGGTGGAATGGTCAAAAACGGTTGAAAAATGTCGACTGTGAACATTTTCCAGGAAGAGGTGAAAATAGGGCTTTGCAAAACCGTGATTTCCTGGAATTTTTTTAGAACTTGGAAAATAGTAGTTTGATTGTCCAAAGTGAGTGGAGCGTGTGGATAGTTTGAATCGGGTAAGAAATGTGGGAGTTGTGCATGTTTGAAACTTGGCCCATTTATTTTCAATGGGAAAAAAGTCCTGGAAAACCTGGAATTTGGGGTAAACTGGGAATTTGTCCCAACTAAGAGGAATGTTTTAAAGGTGGAATGGTCAAAAACGGTTGAAAAATGTCGACTGTGAATATTTTCCAGGAAGAGGTGAAAATAGGGCTTTGAAAAACCGGGATTTCCTGGAATTTTTTAGAACTTGGAAAATGGTAGTTTGATTGTCCAAGGTGAGTGGCGTGTGTGGATGCTTTGAATTGGGTAAGAAATGTGGGAGTTGTGCATGTTTGAAACTTGGCCCATTTATCTGCAATGGGAAAAAAGTCCTGGAAAACCTGGAATTTGGGGTAATCTGGGAATTTGTACGAAAAAACTATAGTAGCATTTGTTGTCCCAACTAAGAGGAATGTTGTAAAGGTGGAATGGTCAAAAACGGTTGAAAAATGTTGACTGTGAACATTTTCCAGGAAGAGGTGAAAATAGGGCTTTGGAAAACCGGGATTTCCTGGAATTTTTTTAGAACTTGGAAAATAGTTTCATTGTCAAAGGTGAGTGGAGCGTGTGGATGCTTTGAATCGGGTAAGAAATGTGAGAGTTGTGCATGTTTGAAACTTGGCCCATTTATTTTCAATGGGAAAAAAGTCCTGGAAAACCTGTAATTTGGGGTAATCTGGGAATTTGTACGAAAAAAATATAGTAGCATTTGTTGTCCCAACTAAGAGGAATGTTGTAAAGGTGGAATGGTCAAAAACGGTTGAAAAATGTCGACTGTGAACATTTTCCAGGAAGAGGTGAAAATAGGGCTTTGGAAAACCGGGATTTCCTGGAATTTTTTTAGAACTTGGAAAATAGTTTGATTGTCAAAGGTGAGTGGAGCGTGTGGATGGTTTGAATCGGGTAAGAAATGTGAGAGTTGTGCATGTTTGAAACTTGGCCCATTTATTTTCAATGGGAAAAAAGTCCTGGAAAACCTGTAATTTGGGGTAATCTGGGAATTTGTACGAAAAAATATAGTAGCAATTTGTTGTCCCAACTAAGAGGAATGTTTTAAAGGTGGAATGGTCAAAAACGGTTGAAAGATGTCGACTGTGAACATTTTCCAGGAAGAGGTGAAAATAGGGCTTTGGAAAACCAGGATTTCCTGGAATTTTTTAGAACTTGGAAAATGGTAGTTTGATTTTCCAAGGTAAGTGGAGTGTGTGGATGCTTTGAATTGGGTAAGAAATGTGGGAGTTGTGCATGTTTGAAACTTGGCCCATTTATTTTCAATGGGAAAAAAGTCCTGTAAAACCTGGAATTTTGGGTAATTTGTAAATTTGTTCAAAAAAATATAGTAGCATTTGTTGTCCAAACTAAGAGGAATGTTGTAAAGGTGGAATGGTCAAAAACGGTTGAAAAATGTCGACTGTGAACATTTTCCAGGAAGAGGTGAAAATAGGGCTTTGCAAAACCGTGATTTCCTGGAATTTTTTTAGAACTTGGAAAATAGTAGTTTGATTGTCCAAAGTGAGTGGAGCGTGTGGATAGTTTGAATCGGGTAAGAAATGTGGGAGTTGTGCATGTTTGAAACTTGGCCCATTTATTTTCAATGGGAAAAAAGTCCTGGAAAACCTGGAATTTGGGGTAAACTGGGAATTTGTCCCAACTAAGAGGAATGTTTTAAAGGTGGAATGGTCAAAAACGGTTGAAAAATGTCGACTGTGAATATTTTCCAGGAAGAGGTGAAAATAGGGCTTTGAAAAACCGGGATTTCCTGGAATTTTTTAGAACTTGGAAAATGGTAGTTTGATTGTCCAAGGTGAGTGGAGTGTGTGGATGCTTTGAATTGGGTAAGAAATGTGGGAGTTGTGCATGTTTGAAACTTGGCCCATTTATCTGCAATGGGAAAAAAGTCCTGGAAAACCTGGAATTTGGGGTAATCTGGGAATTTGTACGAAAAAACTATAGTAGCATTTGTTGTCCCAACTAACAGGAATGTTGTAAAGGTGGAATGGTCAAAAACGGTTGAAAAATGTTGACTGTGAACATTTTCCAGGAAGAGGTGAAAATAGGGCTTTGGAAAACCGGGATTTCCTGGAATTTTTTAGAACTTGGAAAATGGTAGTTTGATTTTCCAAGGTAAGTGGAGTGTGTGGATGCTTTGAATTGGGTAAGAAATGTGGGAGTTGTGCATGTTTGAAACTTGGCCCATTTATTTTCAATGGGAAAAAAGTCCTGTAAAACCTGGAATTTTGGGTAATTTGGAAATTTGTTCAAAAAAATATAGTAGCATCTGTTGTCCCAACTAAGAGGAATGTTGTAAAGGTGGAATGGTCAAAAACCTTTGAAAAATGTCAACTGTGAACATTTTCCAGGAAGAGGTGAAAATTGGGCTTTGCAAAACCGGGATTTCCTGGAATTTTTTAGAACTTGGAAAATGGTAGTTTGATTGTCCAAAGTGAGTGGAGTGTGTGGACGCTTTGAATTGGGTAAGAAATGTGGGAGTTGTGCATGTTTGAAACTTGGCCCATTTATCTGCAATGGGAAAAAAGTCCTGGAAAACCTGGAATTTGGGGTAATCTGGGAATTTGTACGAAAAAATATAGTAGCATTTGTTGTCCCAACTAAGAAGAATTTTTTAAAAGTGGAATGGTCAAAAACGGTTGAAAAATGTTGACTGTGAACATTTTCCAGGAAGAGGTGATAATAGGGCTTTGGAAATCCGGGATTTCCTGGAATTTTTTTTTAACTTGGAAAATGGTAGTTTGATTGTCCAAAGTGAGTGGAGTGTGTGAATGGTTTGATTCGGGTAAGACATGTGGGAGTTGTGCATGTTTGAAACTTGGCCCATTTATTTTCATTCGGAAAAAAGTCCTGGAAAACCTGGAATTTGGGGTAATCTGGGAATTTGTCAAAACATATAGTAGCATTTGTTGTCCCAACTAAAAGGAATGATTTAAAGTTGGAATGGTCAAAAACGGTTGAAAAATGTCGACTTTGAACATTTTCCAGGAAGAGGTGATAATAGGGCTTTGGAAATCCGGGATTTCCTGGAATTTTTTTTGAACTTGGAAAATGGTAGTTTCATTGTCCAAGGTGAGTGGAGTGTGTGGATGGTTTGAATCGGGTAAGAATTGTGGGAGTTGTGCATGTTTGAAACTTGGCCCATTTATTTTCAATTCGATAAAAGTCCTGGAAAACCTGGAATTTTGGGTAATCTTGGAATTTGTACAACAAAATATAGTAGCATTTGTTGTCCCAACTAAGAGGAATGCTGTTCTGGAAAACCTGACATTTTGGGTGATCTGGGATATTTTAAAAAAAGTTATTATTTGGGGGAGGGGGCTCACGATTCCCGGTCGAGCCGAATGTTTTGATACTCGAACAATTCTGATCAGATGATAATTTTGAGCTGTGGATTAATCATTATGTTTTTTTTAACAATTTGTAAAAGGCCAATAAAAACATCACTTTTTAAAATGTGCTAGCTCGATGCTAATTGCATATGCCATAGACATGCTAAAGATTAGCATTGGCAAATTTGCATGGCGATTTCCACAGCGCCTCATTTGTTAATGAAAACTACATTGAACAATCAAAGGCTGGTGTGTAACACGTTCAATAATATTTTCAGTACAAACACTTTGTAGGACTCAACAAACTACAAGACTGGCACAATCAACTTAATGGGATATCCTTTTTTTACCTTGCAATGGGGACATTATGTGGTTGCAGTGCAGATACAAAAAGTCCACAAAAAAGGTAAAAAACATGAAAACAAGAGGGAAACATCAAAGAACAAAAACATTAATTAAAAGAGCACAGAGCTGCCACTTCAGTGGCACCATTTTTACATACAGCTACAAAAGTAAAACCAAAACCAAAAGATGAGCAGTAAATACTACATTTTGCGCGCATACGATTGCACCACACATGGACAAAAACAGAACAAAACAAAAAACTCAGTTTAGTTTCGACACCCCACACCATGGCAAAGACTACTTCCCGACTATTTCGACACCCCACACCATGGCAAAGACTACTTGCCGACTATTTCGACACCCCACACCATGGCAAAGACTACTTCCCGACTATTTCGACTCCCCACACCATGGCAAAGACTACTTCCGGACTATTTCGACACCCCACACCATGGCAAACACTACTTCCCGACTATTTCGACACCCCACACCATGGAAAAGACAACTTCCTGACTTTTTCGACACCCCACACCATGGCAAAGACTACTTCCCGACTATTTCGACAACCCACACCATGGCAAAGACTACTTCCCGACTTTTTCGACACCCCACACCATGGCAGGGACTACTTCCTGACTATTTCGACACCCACACCAAGACAAAGACTACTTCCTGACTATTTTGACAACCCACCACATGGCAAAGACTACTTCCTGACTATTTCGACACCCCACACCATGGCAAAGACTACTTCCCGACTATTTAGACACCCCACACCATGACAAAGACTACTTCCCGACTATTTTGACACCCCACACCATGGCAACGACTACTCCCTGACTTTTTCGACACGCCACACCATGGCAAAGACTACTTGCCGACTATTTCGACACCCCACACCATGGCAGGGACTACTTCCTGACTATTTCGACACCCACACCAAGACAAAGACTACTTCCTGACTATTTTGACAACCCACCACATGGCAAAGACTACTTCCTGACTATTTCGACACCCCACACCATGGCAAAGACTACTTCCCGACTATTTCGACACCCCACACCATGACAAAGACTACTTCCCGACTATTTTGACACCCCACACCATGGCAACGACTACTCCCTGACTTTTTCGACACCCCACACCATGGCAAAGACTACTTGCCGACTATTTCGACACCCCACACCATGGCAAAGACTACTTGCCGACTATTTCGACACCCCACACCATGGCAAAGACTACTTCCCGACTATTTCGACTCCCCACACCATGGCAAAGACTACTTCCGGACTATTTCGACACCCCACACCATGGCAAACACTACTTCCCGACTATTTCGACACCCCACACCATGGAAAAGACAACTTCCTGACTTTTTCGACACCCCACACCATGGCAAAGACTACTTCCCGACTATTTTGACACCCCACCCACACCATGGCAAAGACTACTTCCCGACTTTTTCGACACCCCACACCATGGCAAAGACTACTTCCCGACTTTTTCGACACCCCACACCATGGCAGAGACTACTTCCTGACTATTTCGACACCCACACCAAGACAAAGACTACTTCCTGACTATTTTGACAACCCACCACATGGCAAAGACTACTTCCTGACTATTTTGACACCCCACACCATGGCAAAGACTACTTCCCGACTATTTCGACACCCCACACCATGACAAAGACTACTTCCCGACTATTTTGACACCCCACACCATGGCAAAGACTACTCCCTGACTTTTTCGACACCCCACACCATGGCAAAGACTACTCCCCGACTATTTCGACACCCCACACCATTGCAAAGACTACTTCTCGACTATTTCAATACCCCACACCATGGCAAAGACTACTTCCTGACTATTTCGACACCCACACCAAAGCAAAGACTACTTCCTGACTATTTTGACAACCCACCCAAAGACAAAGACTACTTCCTGACTATTTCGACACCCCACACCACTGCAAAGACTACTTCCCGACTATTTCGACACCCCGCACCATGGCAAAGACTACTTCCCGACTATTTCGACACCCCACACCATGGCAAAGACTACTTCCCGACTATTTCGACACCCCACACCATGGCAAAGACTACTTCCCGACTATTTCGACAACCCAGACCACTGCAAAGACTACTTCCCGACTATTTAGACACCCCGCACCATGGCAAAGACTACTTCCCGACTATTTCGACACCCCACACCATGGCAAAGACTACTTCCCGACTATTTCGACACCCCACACCATGGCAAAGACTACTTCCCGACTATTTCGACAACCCACACCATGGCAAAGACTACTTCCCGAATATTTCGACATCCCACACCATGGCAAAGACTACTTCCTGACTATTTCGACACCCCACACCATGGCAAAGACTACTTCCCGACTATTTAGACACCCCACACCATGGCAAAGACTAAGACTACTTCCCGAATATTTAGACACCCCACACCATGGCAAAGACTACTTCCCGACTATTTCGACACCCCACACCATGGCAAAGACTACTTCCCGACTATTTCGACACCCCACACCATGGCAAAGACTACTTCCCGACTATTTCGACACCCCACATCATGGTAAAGACTACTTCCCGACTATTTTGACACCCCACACCATGGCAAAGACTACTTCCAGACTATTTCGACACCCCACACAACTGCAAAGACTACTTCCTGACTATTTCGACTCCCCACACCACGGCAAAGACTACTGCCCGACTATTTGGACACCCCACACCATGGCAAAGACTACTTCCTGACTATTTCGACTACTTCCCGACTATTTCGACACCCCACACCACGGCAAAGACTACTTCCCGACTATTTCGACACCCTACACCGTGGCAAAGACTACTTCCCGACTATTTCGACACCCCACACAATGGTAAAGACTACTTCCCGACTATTTCGACACCCCACACCATTGGCAAAGACTACTTCCCGACTGTTTCGACACCCCACACCATGGCAAAGACTACTTCCCGACTATTTCGACACCCCACACCATGGCAAAGACTACTTCCCGACTATTTGGACACCCCACACCATGGCAAAGACTACTTCCCGACTATTTGGACACCCCACACCATGGCAAAGACTACTTCCCGACTATTTCGACACCCCACACAATGGTAAAGACTACTTCCCGACTATTTCGACACCCCACACCATGGCAAAGACTACTTCCCGACTATTTCGACTCCCCACACCATGGCAAAGACTACATCCCGACAATTTCGACACCCCACACCATGGTAAAGACTACTTCCCGACTATTTCGACACCCCACACCACGGCAAAGACTACTTCCCGACTATTTCGACAGCCCACACCACTGCAAAGACTACTTCACGACTATTTCCACACCCCACACCATGGCAAAGACTACTTCCCGACTATTTCGACACCCCACACCATGGCTAAGACTACTTCCCGACTATTTCGACACCCCACACCATGGCAAAGACTACTTCTCGACTATTTCGATACCCCACACCATGGCAAAGACTACTTCCCGACTGTTTCGACACCCCACACCATGGCAAAGACTACTTCCCGACTATTTTGACACCCCACCCACCCCATGGCAAAGACTACTTCCCGACTATTTCGACACCCCACACCATGGCAAAGACTACTTCCCGACTTTTTCGACACCCCACACCATGGCAGAGACTACTTCCTGACTATTTCGACACCCACACCAAGACAAAGACTACTTCCTAACTATTTTGACAACCCACCACATGGCAAAGACTACTTCCTGACTATTTCGACACCCCACACCATGGCAAAGACTACTTCCCGACTATTTCGACACCCCACACCATGACAAAGACTACTTCCCGACTATTATGACACCCCACACCATG
The DNA here is from genome assembly GCF_033978785.1 of Entelurus aequoreus. NCBI lineage: Eukaryota > Metazoa > Chordata > Actinopteri > Syngnathiformes > Syngnathidae > Entelurus > Entelurus aequoreus. The sequence continues at coordinate 16,982,445 of NC_084741.1, read as the reverse complement.
GCAAAGACTACTCCCTGACTTTTTCGACACCCCACACCATGGCAAAGACTACTCCCTGACTTTTTCGACACCCCACACCATGGCAAAGACTACTTCCCGACTATTTCGACACCCCACACCATTGCAAAGACTACTTCTCGACTATTTCAATACCCCACACCATGGCAAAGACTACTTCCTGACTATTTCGACACCCACACCAAGGCAAAGACTACTTCCTGACTATTTTGACAACCCACCCAAAGACAAATACTACTTCCTGACTATTTCGACACCCCACACCACTGCAAAGACTACTTCCCGACTATTTCGACACCCCGCACCATGGCAAAGACTACTTCCCGACTATTTCGACACCCCACACCATGGCAAAGACTACTTCCCGACTGTTTCGACACCCCACACCATGGCAAAGACTACTTCCCGACTATTTCGACACCCCACACCATGGCAAAGACTACTTCCCGACTATTTCGACACCCCGCACCATGGCAAAGACTACTTCCCGACTATTTCGACACCCCACACCATGGCAAACACTACTTCCCGACTATTTCGACACCCCACACCATGGCAAAGACTACTTCCCGACTATTTCGACACCCCGCACCATGGCAAAGACTACTTGCCGACTATTTCGACACCCCACACCATGGCAAAGACTACTTCCCGATTATTTCGACTCCCCACGCCATTGCAAAGACTACTTCCCGACTATTTCGACACCCCACACCATGGCAAAGACTACTTCCCGACTATTTCTACACCCCACACCATGGCAAAGACTACTTCCCGACTATTTCGACAACCCACACCACTGCAAAGACTACTTCCCGACTATTTAGACACCCCGCACCATGGCAAAAACTACTTCCCGACTATTTCGACACCCCACACCATGGCAAAGACTACTTCCCGACTATTTCGACACCCCTCACCATGGCAAAGACTACTTCCCGACTATTTCGACAACCCACACCATGGCAAAGACTACTTCCCGAATATTTCGACACCCCGCACCATGGCAAAGACTACTTCCTGACTATTTCGACACCCCACACCATGGCAAAGACTACTTCCCGACTATTTCGACACCCCACACCATGGTAAAGACTACTTCCCGACTATTTTGACACCCCACACCATGGCAAAGACTACTTCCAGACTATTTCGACACCCCACACAACTGCAAAGACTACTTCCTGACTATTTCGACTCCCCACACCACGGCAAAGACTACTGCCCGACTATTTGGACACCCCACACCATGGCAAAGACTACTTCCTGACTATTTCGACTATTTCCCGACTATTTTGACACCCCACACCACGGCAAAGACTACTTCCCGACTATTTCGACACCCCACACCATGGCAAAGACTACTTCCCGACTATTTCGACACCCCACACAATGGTAAAGACTACTTCCCGACTATTTCGACACCCCACACCATTGGCAAAGACTACTTCCCGACTGTTTCGACACCCCACACCATGGCAAAGACTACTTCCCGACTATTTGGACACCCCACACCATGGCAAAGACTACTTCCCGACTATTTGGACACCCCACACCATGGCAAAGACTACTTCCCGACTATTTGGACACCCCACACCATGGCAAAGACTACTTCCCGACTATTTCGACACCCCACACAATGGTAAAGACTACTTCCCGACTATTTCGACACCCCACACCATGGCAAAGACTACTTCCCGACTATTTCGACTCCCCACACCATGGCAAAGACTACATCCCGACTATTTCGACACCCCACACCATGGTAAAGACTACTTCCCGACTATTTCGACACCCCACACCACGGCAAAGACTACTTCCCGACTATTTCCACACCCCACACCATGGCAAAGACTACTTCCCGACTATTTCGACACCCCACACCATGGCAAAGACTACTTCTCGACTATTTCGACACCCCACACCATGGCAAAGACTACTTCCCGACTGTTTCGACACCCCACACCATGGCAAAGACTACTTCCCGACTTTTTCGACACCCCACACCATGGCAAAGTCTACTTCCCGACTATTTCGACACCCCACACCATGGCAAAGACTACTTCCCGACTTTTTCGACACCCCACACCATGGCAAAGACTACTTCCCGACTATTTGGACACCCCACACCATGGCAAAGACTACTTCCCAACTGTTTTGACACCCCACACCATGGCAAAGACTACTTCCCGACTATTTCGACACCCCACACCATGGCAAAGACTACTTCCCGACTATTTCGACACCCCACACAATGGTAAAGACTACTTCCCGACTATTTCGACACCCCACACCATGGCAAAGACTACTTCCCGACTATTTCGACTCCCCACACCATGACAAAGACTACATCCAGACTATTTCGACACCCCACACCATGGTAAAGACTACTTCCCGACTCTTTCGACACCCCACACCACGGCAAAGACTACTTCCCGACTATTTCGACAGCCCACACCACTGCAAAGACTACTTCACGACTATTTCCACACCCCACACCATGGCAAAGACTACTTCCCGACTATTTCCACACCCCACACCATGGCAAAGACTACTGCCCGACTATTTCGACACCCCACACCATGGCAAAGACTACTTCTCGACTATTTCGACACCCCACACCATGGCAAAGACTACTTCCCGACTGTTTCGACACCCCACATCATGGCAAAGACTACTTCCCGACTTTTTTGACACCCCACACCATGGCAAAGACTACTTCCCGACTATTTGGACACCCCACACCATGGCAAAGACTACTTCCCAACTGTTTCGACACCCCACACCATGGCAAAGACTACTTCCCGACTATTTCGACACACCACACCATGGCAAAGACTACTTCCCGAATATTTCGACACCCCACACCATGGCAAAGACTACTTCCCGACTATTTCGACACCCCACACCCGGGTCGTGTGTTCGGATCACTTCGTTTCTGGTAAATATAAGGAACAAAAATCCACCTTCTTAACCACAACTTGGCTATACGTCCGTGCTAATGTTGTACTTGTTGAATTTGTACCTTATAACGTTTGACAGCTGAAGTTGTTGTTGTACAAAAATAACATGCGGTATATAATATATAGTCTATAGCCTAGCTAGCTATTTTCGAAAACCGGACAACGAGAGGATACCAAAGGCAGCGTTAAGATGGACACTACCGGGAAAACGTAAGCCAGGGCGGCCAAAGAACACCTGGCGAAGAACAGTTGAAGGGGAGCTGAAAGAGATGAAGCTTACATGGGGCGAGGCACAGAGACGAGCACAGCACCGAGATGAATGGCGTCGAGTCGTCGAAGCCTTATTTCCCATCCGGGAAGAAGTTAAGTAAGTAATATACTATATAGTCCAGGGGTCACCAACGCGGTGCCCGCGGGCCCCAGGTAGCCCGTAAGGACCAGATGAGTAGCCCGCTGGCCTGTTCTAAAAATAGCTCAAATATTAGCACTTACCAGTGAGCTGCCTCTATTTTTAAAATTGTATTTATTTACTAGCAAGCTGGTCTCGCTTTGCCCGACATTTTTAATTCTAAGAGAGACAAAACTCAAATAGAATTTGAAAATCCAAGAAAATATTTTAAAGACTTGGTCTTCACTTGTTTAAATAAATTCATAAATGTTTTTACTTTGCTTCTTATAACTTTCAGAAAGACAATTTTAGAGAAAAAATACAACCTTAAAAATGATTTTAGGATTTTTAAACACATATACCTTTTTACCTTTTAAATTCCTTCCTCTTCTTTCCTGACAATTTAAATCAATGTTCAAGTAAATTTTTTTATTGTAAAGAATAATAGATACATTTTAATTTAATTCTTCATTTTAGCTTCTGTTTTTTCAACGAAGAATATTTGTGAAATATTTCTTCAAACTTATGATTAAAACTCAAAAAAATTATTCTGGCAAATCTAGAAAATCTGTAGAATCAAATTTGAATGTTATTTCAAAGTCTTTTGAATTTCTTTTAAAATTTTTGTTCTGGAAAATCTAGAAGAAATAATGATTTGTCTTTGTTAGAAATATAGCCTGGTCCAATTTGTTATATACTCTAACAAAGTGTAGATTGGATTTTAACCTATGTAAAAAATGTCATCAAAATTCTAAAATTAATCTTAATCAGGAAAAATTACTAATGATGTTCCATAAATTCTTTTTTTAATTTTTTCAAAAACATTCAAATTAGCTAGTTTTTCTCTTCTTTTTTTCGGTTGAATTTTGAATTTTAAAGAGTCGAAATTGAAGATAAACTATGTTTCAAAATTTAATTGTCATTTTTTTTCGTGTTTTCTCCTCTTTTAAACCGTTCAATTAAGTTTGAATATCATTAATTATTAATAATAACATACAGTTAAAGGTAAATTGAGAAAATTGGCTATTTCTGGCAATTTAATTAAGTGTGTATCAAACTGGTAGCCCTTCGCATTAATCAGTACCCAAGAAGTAGCTCTTGGTTTCAAAAAGGTTGGTGACCCCTGATATAGTCTATAGCCTAGCTAGCTATTTTCGAAAACCGGTTTTGTTTAAATTTGCACTTAACAGTTGGGTTTTTAAAAAACAATAAACCCTATAATTTCCATGTTGCCATTCAATACATGTAGCCCTCAAATATCTCAATATTTTATACACTAACACTTTATTTTGTTGTTGATAACTTCCGCGTCTCTTTCTTAGTAGCGCGCAGGCTAAGCTAACTAGCAAGCTAAGCTAAGCCTGAGAAGCTTTAAAGTTCACTGAGACGAGTCTGACGCAAATAATACATTTTCGTTTTTTCACACGATAAGCGAATAACTAAAAATGCGTAAATGAAGGATTTAACGCCGACTTCCAAGCCACAACGCTCGTTAAATGCTTTTTCTGTCAATGCTGTGTTCGCTGTGAGCTGGTTTGTTTTCAACGAATTCCCGGTTGCTAGGGGATTGGTAGGCGGAAGTGACGTAGGTCCGCCCTCACCCATTCCACAGTATTCTGGACATATGTGTTGGTGAATCTGTTGCAATTTGTTCATTGCATTATGGAGAAAGAAGCTGAGCAAGCAAAGAATAAAGATGTCGGTGTGAAGCGTCTATTTTGCGAGGGAAGTCAGCAGCAACACGTACACAGCCGGCGCTTCTTTGTTAACATTCCCGAAAGATGCAGTCAAGATCGAAGAACTCGGACAACAGAGACTCTTACCAGGAGGACTTTGATTTGGATACACAGTTGCAATACCGTGAGTACACAGCTGCGCTTCCAAACATTTGATCGCTTGCTATAACTAGCTCGAGCTAGTAGCTAGGAGCTAGGAGCTAGCATTAGGATTAATTTGTGGCATATTAAATATAAGCCTGGTTGTGTTGTGGCTAATAGAGTATATATATGTCTTGTGTTTATTTACTGTTGTAGTCATTCCCAGCTGAATATCAGGTCCCACCCGCGTGCTTCCAAACATTTGATTGCTTGCCAGTACGTGCGTGTCATGTACGTAACTTTGGTTAAATATATAAGCTTTATGAACCTTGGGTTAGGTGAACGGTTCTTTGGGCTGAGTGAGTGTGTGTGTTGTGCAGGTGTTTGAATTGTATTGGCGGGTTATATATACGGGATCCCGTCCATATTACCCGCTCGAGCTATAACTAGCTCGAGCTAGTAGCTAGTAGCTAGGAGCTAGCATAACAAACACCTAGGTGTTTAAATATAAGCCTGGTTGTGTTGTGGCTAATAGAGTATATATATGTCTTGTGTTTATTTACTGTTGTAGTCATTCCCAGCTGAATATCAGGTCCCACCCGCGCGCTTCCAAACATTTGATTGCTTGCCAGTACGTGCGTGTCATGTACGTAACTTTGGTTAAATATATAAGCTTTATGAACCTTGGGTTAGGTGAACGGTTCTTTGGGCTGAGTGAGTGTGTGTGTTGTGCAGGTGTTTGAATTGTATTGGCGGGTTATATATACGGGATCCCGTCCATATTACCCGCTCGAGCTATAACTAGGTCGAGCTAGTAGCTAGTAGCTAGGAGCTAGCATAACAAACACCTAGGTGTTTAAATATAAGCCTGGTTGTGTTGTGGCTAAGAGAGTATATATATGTCTTGTGTTTATTTACTGTTGTAGTCATTCCCAGCTGAATATCAGGTCCCACCCGCGCGCTTCCAAACATTTGATTGCTTGCCAGTACGTGCGTGTCATGTACGTAACTTTGGTTAAATATATAAGCTTTATGAACCTTGGGTTAGGTGAACGGTTCTTTGGGCTGAGTGAGTGTGTGTGTTGTGCAGGTGTTTGAATTGTATTGGCGGGTTATATATACGGGATCCCGTCCATATTACCCGCTCGAGCTATAACTAGGTCGAGCTAGTAGCTAGTAGCTAGGAGCTAGCATAACAAACACCTAGGTGTTTAAATATAAGCCTGGTTGTGTTGTGGCTAAGAGAGTATATATATGTCTTGTGTTTATTTACTGTTGTAGTCATTCCCAGCTGAATATCAGGTCCCACCCGCGCGCTTCCAAACATTTGATTGCTTGCCAGTACATGCGTGTCATGTACGTAACTTTGGTTAAATATATTTATGAACCTTGGGTTAGGTGAACAGTTCTTTGGGCTGAGTGAGTGTGTGTGTTGTGCAGGTGTTTGAATTGTATTGGCGGGTTATATATACGGGATCCCGTCCATATTACCCGCTCGAGCTATAACTAGCTCGAGCTAGTAGCTAGTAGCTAGGAGCTAGCATAACAAACACCTAGGTGTTCAAATATAAGCCTGGTTGTGTTGTGGCTAATAGAGTATATATATGTCTTGTGTTTATTTACTGTTGTAGTCATTCCCAGCTGAATATCAGGTCACCCCCGGCTCTCACAGCATCTTCCCTATCTGAATCGCTTCCACTCCCCACTAGTCCTTCACTTGCACTTTCCTCATCCACAAATCTTTCTTCATCCTCGCTCAAATTAATGGGGAAATCGTCGCTTTCTCGGTCCGAATCTCTCTTACTTCATGCGGCCATCATTGTAAACAATAGGGAACTTTGCGTATATGTTCAACTGACTACGTCACGCTACTTCCGGTAGGGGCAAGCCTTTTTTTTTATCAGATACCAAAATTTGCGATCTTTATCGTCGTTGTTCTATACCAGGGGTCGGCAACCCGCGGCTCTAGAGCCGCATGCGGCTCTTTAGCGCCGCCCTAGTGGCTCTCAGGAGCTTTTTTAAAAATGTATGAAAAATGGAAAAAGATGAGGAAAAAAAAAAAGTTTTTGTTTTAATATGTTTTAACATGACGCAAAACTCCCTAATTGTTATAAAGCACACTGTTTATATTAAACATGCTTCACTGATTCGAGTATTTGGCGAGCGCCGTTTTGTCCTACTAATTTTGGCGGTCCTTGAACTCACCGTGGTTTGTTTACAAGTATAACTTTCTCCGACTTTCTACGACGTGTTTTATGCCACTTCTTTTTCTGTCTCATTCTGTCCACCAAACTTTTAACGTTGTACGTGAAGGCACAAAGGTGAGTTTTGTTGATGTTATTGACTTGTGTGGAGTGCTAGTCAGACATATTTGGTCAGTGCGTGACTGCAAGCTAATCGATGCTAACATGCTATTTAGGCTAGCTATATGTACATATTGCAGCATTATGCCTCATTTGTAGCTATATTTGAGGTCATTTAGTTTCCTTTAAGTCATCTTAATTCAATTTATATCTCATGACACACTATCTGTATGTAATATGGCTTTTAATTTTTTGCGGCTCCAGACAGATTTGTTTTTGTATTCTTGGTCCAATATGGCTCTTTCAACATTTTGGGTTGCCGACCCCTGTTCTATACTAAATCCTTTCAGCAAAAATATGGCAATATCGCGAAATGATCAAGTATGACACATAGAATAGATCTGCTATCCCCGTTTAAATAAAACAAATTCATTTCAGTAGGCCTTTAAGTGGAAACAAGAAAGTGTTTGATCACATTTTCATATTTCATTGCATGCACACGACAACAATATTTGTTGAGAGCGATCACCGGCCCTTGACTCACAAAAGTTCTGTGTTCCATCTTCATGAAGGACGATGTGGTCTTTTGTCAGCAAGACGGCCTCAAAAGCACAGCAAGTTCAAAGCAGTACAAACCCCAAAAGCAGTGAAGTTGTCACGTCGTGTAAATGGTCAATAAAAACAGAATACAATGATTTGCAAATCCTTTTCAACGTATATTCAATTGAATAGACTGCAAAGACAACATATTTAATGTTCACACTGCAAAACTTCGTTATTTTTTGCAAATATTAGCTCATTTGGAATTTGATGCCTGCGACATGTTTTAAAAAAAGCTGGCACAAGTGGCAAAAAAGACTGAGAAAGTTGAGGAATGCTCATCAAAGACTCATTTGGAACATCCCACAGGTGAACAGGCTAATTGGGAACAGGTGGGTGCCATGATTGGGTATAAAAGCAGCTTCCATGTAATGCTCAGTCATTCACAAACAAGGACGGGGCGAGGGTCACCACTTTGTCAACAAATGCCTGAGCAAATTGTTTAAGAACAACATTTTCTCAACCAGCTATTGCAAGGAATTTAAGGATTTCACCATCTAAAGTCCGTAATATCATCAAAAAGTTCAGGGAATCTGGAGAAATCACTGCACGTAAGCGATGATATTATGCACCTTGGATCCCTCAGGCGGTACCGCATCAAAAAGCGAAATCAGTGTGTAAAGGATATCACAACATGGGCTCAGGAACACTTCAGAAAACCACTGTCAGTAACTACAGTTGGTCGATACATCTGTAAGTGCAAGTTACAACTCTACTATGCAAAGCCAAATCCATTTATCAACAACACCCAGAAACGCCGCCATCTTCGCTGGGCCCGAGCTCATCTAAGATGGACTGACGCAGAGTGTAAAAGTGTTCTGTGGTCTGACGAGTCCACATTTTAAATTGTTTTTGGAAACTGTGGACGTCGTGTCCTCCGGACCAAAGAGGAAAAGAACCATCCGGATTGTTCTTGACGCAAAGTGTAAACACCAGCATGTGTGATGGTATGGGGGTGTATTAGTGCCCAAGACATGGGTAACTTACACATCTGTGAAGGCACCATTAAATCGGAGCTTTATTTGTCCATTCTTAACATGTACAAGACACATAAGAACTGAAATTACATTTTCGGCACAATCCTGCTAAGAGCAGACATACGTTACAGGGAGACAAGACGGGACCGCCAACGGATCAGCCACTTAGGGCGCTCCTTAAAAAGGTGGGAAAAAGGTGACATTGGGGAAGGGGGGGGAAGAGTAAAAAAATATCAGTCTGAGGCTGGACCCTCAGGAATGGTCCAGACTGAGTCCGAGGAAAAAACCTCACATAGCATGGCACACATAAACATGGTACATGTAATCACAACAACTCGCAACAGAGTCATCCAACAGGACTTTGGAGGCCGGCAGCTGCTGTTGAGCGCTACTCAGCCCCCACAACCCCGGATGAATTAAGCAGTGGTGAAGGCGTTGATTTGGGGAGGGGTGTGTGCGTGCATGTATGCCCAATTAACTTGGGTGAGATGTTGGAATTGTCTTTATGGGCCGAGGCCGGCCCCAAGAGTTCAAGAGTTCAAGAGTCCGACCCAGGTGCTTTTGAAAAAAGGGAAAGGTCAAAAGCGTCCATCTTTGAGGAGTCCTCAGGGGAGTGTTTTCAAACAGCCTTTTCCTCAAGGCCATTCGAGGGAGTCAAATCGTAGATTAAGATGTTGTTTTTTCTTCGAGCAGTCAAAACAATGACATTCCTGCTCTGTATGCTGGCTCTGACAATTAATAATGAAAGGTACATACAGGTTTTAGAGCCATCCAAGCAACGTTATCATGGACGCCCCTGCTTATTTCAGCAAGACAATGCCAAGCCACGTGTTACAACAGCGTGGCTTCATAGAAAAAGAGTCCAGGTACTAGACTAGGCCTGCCTGTAGTCCAGACCTGTCTCCCATTGAAAATGTGTGGTGCATTATGAACCCTAAAATACCACACCGAGACCCCCGGACGTTTACTGAGTGTTGTTAAAAGGAAAGGCCATGTAACACAGTGGTAAAAATGCCCTGGTGACAACTTTTTTGCAATGTGTTGCTGCCATTAAATTCTAAGTTAATGATTATTTGCAAAAACTTGTTACTGACGAAACAACACTGAAATGGCAACATCACACAGCAAACATACACTACTACTACTACTACTACGAGGGAATAATGAACAACAAATCAGTGAGTAAAGTGACAATCTTCCAATCCTGCAATACCCTGTTGGTGGACAAGGAGACTACAGCCATTAATCAACCTCTTGTTTAACTGGCGCTAACACAAAGCAGTGAAAAAGCTAACGAGCTAAGCTAAGCTAACAAACACACTTGAGCTAAAAATCCCACGTCACCTGGCAACAGTTGTCTAGGTTCACAATGTCTAGGTTCACGATGTGTTCTTTCCGTTTCCTTCCAGTGGGACGAAGTCAGCGTCCTGGACGACCGGGGGAGGCTGATCCGCACGTTCGAGGTGTGCAACGTCAACCAGAATTCCCGCGTCAGAGACAACTGGCTGGCCACGCCCTTCCTCTACCGCCACGCCGCCCCGCGGGTTTTCGTCACGCTGCGCTTCTCGGTGCGGGACTGCGCCAGCCTGCGGAGCCCCTCGCCCACCTGCAGGGAGACGCTCACCTTGTTCTACAGGCAGGCCGACAGCCAGCGGGAACTGGAGAGGACCTGGGCGGCCGAGGTGAGCGACGGGCTCATGCCGTTTTATTCCTCTGTTCAGTCCATGTTCAAAGTATTTTTGGTGTTTTATGAAAAAAAATACAATTATTGATAAAAAAATGAATAAATGTTGTTTAGATTGTGTGAAAAACAGGTAAAATAAGTGAAAAATGGAAGACTCATGGTGAAAAATACAACGTAGTATGATGCTTTACCACATAACTGTCAGGCTTGTTTGGTTATGTTTGTGTTTATTTCCTGTCAGCGCTCTTATTTTGGTTTCATTTCCTGCATGTCTCCCTGAGAGCTCGTTTCCCTTACCTGTCCCTGATTGGCAGCCTGGCACACCAGGTTGCAGTTGCCAATCAGGCTACTATTTATGCCTGCCTCGCCCTCCAGTCAGGGCTCGATGATTGTATCCTGTTTCCTGTTTCCTGTTGCCTGTTGCCTGTTTGTTGTAACCTGTTATCCTGGTTCTTGTTGGCTGTTTCCTGTTTCCTGTTGCCTGTTTGTATGTATATATATATATATATATATATATATATATATATATATATATATATATATATATATATATATATATATATATATATATATATATATATATATATATATATATATATATATATATATATATATATATATATATGTATTTGTATGTGTATGTATATATATATATATATATATATATAAATATATATATATATATAAATATATATAAATATATATATATATACATGCATATATATATTTATATATATATATATGCATATATATATATATATATATACATATATATATATATATATATATATATATATATATATATATATATATATATATATATATATATATATATATATATATATATATCATGTTTTGTTCCTACACAGCTCTGTCATGATACATGCATGACGTGCTGCGTGTATCATCATCAATATGATTATTTTTTCCGGTTTATTTAGGTAATCACTCCATTTATATCAAAATAGCATGGCTTCAAATTCCACATTTTCAAATTCCAACGTCTCACTCTTCCTTCGTGCAGGATTCTAGAAGCACTAGTTCATCCTCAGTATATTCAGCTTCAAAAAGATAAGGTAGCAAGTCCACTTTTCTCCGAAAATAGTCGTCTTTGTTGTTCTAATAAGACGTGATGGTCTGTAAAACCTAATTTGTGCAACATTATGACCAAAGAACCAGCATCACGTGTTTCGTAGACCACAAGGAAGTGTTTCCGTGTCGATTAAAAATTCAAACATGACCTCTGTAATCTTGTTTTGTTGTGTTTTACATGCAAAAGAGAGAATGAAACGACCTTGCTGCATTATGAAGTATTTATAAAGGCACCCTGAGATGCACGGAATAGATGACGGGATAAATGAGACTGGATTTGTGAGAGTTAATGTTGATGAGGACAAAAGCGAGAGCTTCCTGCTCCGCCTCGGCTCTCGTCTGCTTCCTCGTCAGGCTCTGATTAAAAGGCATCGAGTCGTCTTTACAAATAGCGCTTCCCTCCCCGTGGCCTTGGCGGATCACGCTCCACTTGGGCGTCACTTCACAGGGAGGAAGGAACGTCTCCGGATGAAAGACCCGAAAGATTCACAAAACATCTTTGGACTGAGAGAAGCCTTGGGGCCAACCAGCCGGTCTGGAGGGGGGGTTTGAGAGACGACATCTTGGATCTGGGGAATCGCGGCGTATTAGCCTCACGTCGGCGTGCTGTCAGGAAAATAAAGTCCGCTCTCGGCAATAGCGAACAATTAGGGCGATTGCTACTTTTTTGTAACATGACTGACATTGTCGCGTTTGCTTTTGGCGACCTCACGTCCAGATAAATTACGTATTATTATTTGCCGTAGACTCGTTTCAACGTATCAAACAATATGTGTGTGGAGGGAGATGTAGCCAGCGTTGCCTGCAGGAGCAAAAGTCACCGCCTCTGTCCATGGTGCTGAGGACAGAGCACCATCAGACGGCAGTGCTGACGGCGAGACACAGCTGGCAGGTTAATTAGATTTCACAGGCGCTACGTGTTAATCTAATCACCTGTTGTCTTTAACAATAAGCAGCCGGGAGCAGGAGGGGAGAGAGGATACGGACGTGACTGAAAAGTCACGTTCTACTGGAGAGAAAACTTTTTGTGAAAACATTATTATTAAAACCTTGTTAAAACCTGCACGCTCGGCTCATGTGCCGGGTATGACAGTGGGACCGCTAGGAAGCCACTTCCACAATGACTAGGGTTGTCCCCATACCAATTTTTTGGTTCCGGTACCAAAATGCATTTTGATACTTTTCGATACTTTTTTACATAAAGGGGACCACAAAAATATGGCATTATTGGCTTTATTTTAACAAAAAAACCAAAAACAATAAAAGTAATATAGATCAATTTACAACAAAAAAGAATAACTTTACTATCATTGTTTTTAGTCTGTATCAGAAAACACTCAAAGTGCATCAATTGACTTAAAAAAAAAGGAATAAATAAATTATATATATATATATATATATATATATATATATATATATATATATATATATATATATATATATATATATATATATATATATATATATATGTTATCCTGATACAAATATTTTATTAAAGTACCGGTATTTCCGTACTTTTCGGTACTTTTCTAAAAAAAAGGGGACCACAAAAAAATGCCATTATTGGCTTTATTTTAACAACAAAAAAACAATAAAAGTAATATAGATCAATTTACAACAAAAAATAATAACGTTACTATCATATTTTTAGTCTGTATGAGAAAACACTTAAAGTGCATCAATTTGCCTGAAAAACAAATAAGGAAAAATAAATAAATACATTTAAAAAAAAAATATATATATATATATATATATATATATATATATATATATATATATATATTAGTGTTGTCATGATACAAATATTTTATTAAAGTACCGGTATGTCGGTACTTTTCGGTACTTTTCTAAAAAAAAAAAGGGGACCAGAAAAAAATGCCATTATTGGCTTTATTTTAACAACAAAAAAACAATAAAAGTAATATAGATCAATTTACAACAAAAAATAATAACTTTACTATCATATTTTTAGTCTGTATGAGAAAACACTTAAAGTGCATCAATTTGCCTGAAAAACAAATAAGGAAAAATAAATAAATACATTTAAAAAATATATATATATATATATTAGTGTTGTCCTGATACAAATATTTTATTAAAGTACCGGTATTTCTGTACTTTTCGGTTCTTTTCTAAATAAAGGGGACCACAAATAATTTCATTATTGTCTTTATTTTAACAAGAAAATCTTAGGGTGCATGAAACATATGTTTCTTATTACAAGTTTGTCCTTAAATAAAATAGTGAACATACTAGACAACTTGTCTTTTAGTAGTAAGTAAACAAACAAAGGCTCCTAATTAGTCAGTTGACATATTCAGTAACATATTGTGTCATTTATACACCTATTATTTTGTACACATTATTAAGGACAAGTGGTAGAAAATGAATTATTAATCTACTTGTTCATTTAATAATACTATCTACTTACTTTCTCTTTTAACATGTTCTATCTACACTTCTGTTAAAATGTAATAATCACTTATTCTTCTGTTGTTTTGATACTTTACATTAGTTTTGCATGATACCACACATTTAGGTATCGATCCGATACCAAGTCGTTACAGGATCATACATTGGTCATATTCAAAGTCGTCATGTGTCCAGGGACGTATTTCCTGAGTTTATAAACATAACATGAATATTTTTTAAAAAGGAAAAAAGATTTTGTGATGATAAAAAGTATCAAGGAATCATAGTAATATCGACTAGATACGCTCTTGTACTTGGTATCATTACAGTGGATGTCAGGTGTAGATCCACCCATGGCGTTTGTTTACATTGTGACGCCGGTGAGCTATTGTATCCTCCTACGGTGTGTAGTGAAGCATGTTTAGCTATTCCTCGTCCTCTTTTGTGCCATTTAATAGTTTGTGACGTGTATTTTCAGCCGTCCGGCGGCGAGAAGGTGACCAGGGAGGGCTGGGTGAAGATCGACACCATCGCCGCCGACAAGAGCTTTTCCAAGGTGGAGCCGAGCTCGCCACACCAGTACCAGGACAAGCGATACAGTCGCGTCAACGTCAAGACGCGCAGCTTCGCCCCGCTCACACGCAACGGGTAAAACTTGACCGTTCCACATGTGCGTGGTAAAAGCTTGTACGTATGATCACAGTTTATTCACATCATACAAAGTGCAATCATGGAATAAAATGCAAAACTGCTTAATTTTTGCGTAAAAAGCTTGAACAATTTTTAAACTGAAATCTGCAAGCAGGTAATTGTCCGATAATTACAAATTCTTAATTACAAAATACAAATGATAATGTTTAATACTTATAAAATTATACATAATGTTTATTTATGGAAGGTCCAAATTAAATAAATACATCTTTAAATAATTCCTTAAATGTTCAATAATTATTATTTATCCTAAAGCCATACATGTAGTAATTTAATGTAAAATTACATTTAATTATTTAAATATTCACTTAATCATCGATTGCATCATTTCATTATTTTAATAATTATTTAATCATTTATTATTTATACATTATAGTAGTTTTTGTATGTGTAAGTAATATGCAACAATAACTATTTGATACTTTATATTGACAAATGTGCTATTTCACACTGCGATATTGTTCAATTATTACTTGTGTCTAGCTTGTGCGCTACAGTTTGCTTAGCTGTTGTGTAGCTGCAAGGTCCTAGTAGCCTATAGCCGAGCATGTTTACCTTTTGGAAATACTTTTAGTAAAATGCAAATTTAGATGTTAAGTCGCTCTAAACTCGCCGCAGGACTGCTTGTATCGCGCATGGTATCGCACGTTTGACATGCAAGCCGATACCATTTCTTTATTCGATGATGTCGGACCGATATCAGTATCCAAAAACAACATTTTGATAATTATGTTATAAGAAAAAGTATTTATGTGAAATTCCATTTGATATTTTTATTGCAGTTGAAAAGTTTTGGGTCAGATAAAAAATGACGCAAAATTTTTGAGAATTTTGGGGATCATATAAATATGAATAAGTCCATTCATTTGAATTGGAGTTTTCGAGAAATTTCGGGAAAAACAGGAGTTTTTTGAGATGATTATTGTCCATTTTTTTTTATAAAACCAAAGTTAGAACAATTAAAATAGGAATTTAAAAAAGTAAAGTAAAATAATCCTGCTTAATTTTGCTCAAAAATACATAGAATATGCTTGAAATTTTTTTTAATAAATATTAAGTTTGACTATTGTTCATAAAAAGTGTTATCATTTTTTTTTTAAATAAAAACAAAATTAGTACAATTAAACATTTAAAAAACAACAACATTAAATTAAATATGATAATTAATTAACCCTGCCTAACTTTGGTCAAAAATATGTAAAATATGCTTGAAAAAATTATAAGAAATATTAAGGATGATTATTGTTCATAAAGAATGTTATCATATATTTAAAATAAAAATAAAAACACAATTGGTACAATTTAAAAAATTATAAAAAATAATAAAAATGAAATAAAAAATTGTAAAAAATTAATTATGTTTAATTTTGGTCAAAAATACGTAGACCACGTTAAAAAAAACAACAATAAATAAAGTCGGGTTCTGGATGATTATTGTCCATTTTTTTATTCAACCAAAATCTGAACAATTAAAATAGGAATTTTCGGTCAAAACTGGATTTTTTTGAAAATGTAGATAAAACAATAATTGTCCTAGACTATATGAATGGGTTGATGTTGGAATTCTCTGAAACGGTTGAAAAATGTTGACATAGTAACAATTCTGAAAATTCCCGGAATTTTTTGAACTTGGAAACTGGTTTTATGATTGGTCCAAAGGGAGTGGAGTGTGTGGATGTTGGAACGGTTCAAATCGGATGAGAAATGTGGGATATGCAGTCAATTATATATTTCCCATTCATTGTCAATGGGAAGAAAATTACTGGAAATTCCAGGTAAACTGTGAAGTTTGTGAAAGGGACAACATGTTTTGCGTTCGATATAGTGGAATAGTAGTGTGGGTTGATGGTTGACATTGTAGAACTATGACTACGTCCAATCATACATATATATATATATATATATATATATATATATATATATATATATATATATATATATATATATATATATATATATATATATATATATATATATATATATATATATATATATATATATATATATATATATATATATATATATACATACATACATACATACATACATACATACATACATACATACATACATACATACATACATACATACATACATATATATATATATATATATATATATATATATATATATATATATATATATATATATATATATATATATATATATATATATATATATATATATATATATATATATATGTATATATATATGTATATATATATATACATACATACATATATATATATATATATATATATATATATATATATGTATATATATATATATACATACATACATATATATATATATATATATATATATACATATATACATACATACATACATACATACATATATATATATATATATATATATATATATATATATATATATATATATCCATCCATCCATCTTCTTCCGCTTATCCGAGGTCGGGTCGCGGGGGCAGCAGCTTAAGCAGGGAAGCCCAGACTTCCCTCTCCCCAGCCACTTCGTCCAGCTCCTCCCGGGGGATCCCGAGGCGTTCCCAGGCCAGCCGGGAGACATAGTCTTCCCAACGTGTCCTGGGTCTTCCCCGTGGCCTCCTACCGGTCGGACGTGCCCTAAACACCTCCCTAGGGAGGCGTTCGGGTGGCATCCTGACCAGATGCCCGAACCACCTCATCTGGCTCCTCTCGATGTGGAGGAGCAGCGGCTTTACTTTGAGCGCCCCCCGGATGGCAGAGCTTCTCACCCTATCTCTAAGGGAGAGCCCCGCCATCCGGCGGAGGAAACTCATTTCGGCCGCTTGTACCCGTGATCTTGTCCTTTCGGTCATAACCCAAAGCTCATGACCATAGGTGAGGATGGGAACGTAAATCGACCGGTAAATTGAGAGCTTTGCCTTTCGGCTCAGCTCCTTCTTCACCACAACGGATCGATACAGCGTCCGCATTACTGAAGACGCCGCACCGATCCGCCTGTCGATCTCACGATCCACTCTTCCCTCACTCGTGAACAAGACTCCGATGTACTTGAACTCCTCCACTTATATGTACATGTATACATACATATATATATATATATATATATATATATATATATATATATATATATATATATATATATATATATATATATATATATATATATATGTATACATACATATATATATATATATATATATATATATATATATATATATATATATATATATATATATATATATATATATATATATATATTATATATATTCATACATACATATATATATAAATACATATATATGCATACATGTATATGCATACATACATATATATATATATATATATATATATATATATATATATATATATATATAAATATATATATAATTGTATTTTATTTTTTAAATAAAAACAAAATGAGGTGGCGACTTGTCCAGGGTGTACCCCGCCTTCCGCCCGATTGTAGCTGAGATAGGCACAAGCGCCCCCCGCGACCCCAAAAGGGAATAAGCGGTTGAAAATGGATGGATGGATGGAAAATTAGTACAATTAAAACAAATTAATAAAGATAGAGAAAATGAAATGAAAAGTCATAATAAATTAACCCTGCTTAATTTTGGTCAAAAATACGTAGAACACGTTAAAAAAAAACAATAATAGAGTAGAGTTCTGGATGATTATTGTCCATTTTTAATAAAACCAAAATTACAACATTTAAAATAAGAATTAAACAAAAGTACAAAAATGGAATAACCCTGCTAAATTTTGGTAAAAAATACGTAGAATACGCTTGAAATTATTACAATAAATAATAGGGATGACTATTGTTCATAAACAGTATTATCATTTTTTTTTTTAATTTTATTTTTTTTTTTTTATTGCAATTAAACGTTTAAAAAAACAAAACATTAAATGAAATATGATAATGAATTAACCCTGCGTAATTTTGGTCTACAATACGTAGAACACGTTCAAAAATAATAAAAATAAATAAAGTAGGGTTCTGGATTATTATTGTGCAATTTTTTTTTTTTTGCATAAAAATAAAATTCTAACAATTTAAAATAAGAATGGCAAAAAAAAGTAAAACAATTAAATAATCCTAGTTAATTTTGATCAAAAATATGTACAATATGCTTGTAAAAAATTAAAGAAATAAACAGTGTTATCATAAATGTATATATATATTTTCAAATAAAAACACAATTAGTACAATTAAAACAAATACAATAAAAATAATAAAAAGAAATACAAAATTATAAACTAACCCTGTTTAATTTGGGCCAAAAATACGGAGAACATGCTTAAAAAAAATAACAATAAATACAGTAGGGTTTTGTATGATTGTCAATTTTTGTTCATAAAACCAAAATTAGAACAATTAAAATAAGAATGGAAAACAATGTAAAAAAATAATTAATCCTGCTTAATTTTGGTCAAAAATACGTAGAATATGCTTGCAAAATATTTAAGAAATATTAGGAATGACTATTGTTCATTAACAGTATTATCATATATATATATATATATATATATATATATATATATATATATATATATATTTTTTTTTTTAATTTTATTTATTTTTAAAAAAATTGTACAATTAAAACAAATTAATGAAAACAAAAATGAATTGAAAAATTATAAAAAATTAACCCTGCTTAATTTTGATCAAAAATACATAGAACACGTTAAAAAACAAAAACAATAATAGAGTAGGGTTCTGGATTAAAATAAGGATTTAAAAAAAGTACAAAAATGGAATAACCCTGCTTAATTTTGGTCAAAAATACGTAGAATATGCTTGAAAATATTATTATTATCATACATTTTTTTTAAAATATAAACAAAATTAGTACAATTAAAAAAAATATTAAAAAAATAAATGAACTTCAAAATGATAATAAATTAAATTTGTCCAAAAATACTGTATGTAGAACACGCTTGGAAGGAAATAACAATACATAGAGTAGTGTTCTGGATGAATATTGTCCGTTTTTTTTTCATAAAACCAAAATTAGAACAATTAAAATAAGAATATAAAAAAAGTAAATACATGTAATAGTCCTGCTTAAGTTGGTCAAAAATACGTAGAATATGCTTGAAAAAAATTCAAAAAATATTAGAGATTACTATTGTTTATAAACAGTGTTATCATATTGTCATATTTTTTATAACTACAAAATTAGTACAATTATTTTAAAAAAGAATACAAATATAAAAAATGAAAAAAATAAAAAAAAGTAGAATAAAGTAACCCTGCTTAATTTTGGTAAAAAATACATAGAACACACTTGAAAAAATTAAAATAAATATTAGGGATGCCTATTGTTCATAAACAGTGTTATCATAATTTTTTTTAATATAAAAACAAAATTATAACATTTAGAAATAATAAGAAAAATAAAATAAAATAACTTGAAAATAGACTGATTATTATCCATTAACAGTGTTATTATATTATCACATAAAAAATACAAATGAAAAAGAATAATTAAATAAATAGAAAACAAATAAAACACAGTTATCATATTTACAATCTCAGTCTGACCGTGTTGTTTCCCCGCCTAGATTCGTCCTGGCGGTGGTGGACAGCGGCGCCTGCGTTTCCCTCATAGGGGTGTCGGTCTTTTACCGCCGCTGTCCCGCCACCAACCTCCACTTGGCGTCCTACCCGGCCACGCCGTCAGGGGTGGAAACCACGTCCCTGGTGGCCGTGAACGGCACGTGCGTGACCCACAGCCAGGCCGCGGCGGGCGGCAAGCCTCGCATGCACTGCAACGCGGAAGGCGAGTGGATGGTGGCGGTCGGCGGCTGCGTCTGCGACGGCGGCTACCAACCCAACGACAACGGCTCCGCTTGCTTGGGTAAGACGGGCTGATTTCAAAATCACTTTTCTTCACTCAATGTGGTTACTGTTGACAAAGTCAGGGAGTTTGGGTCTGAATACAGGAAAGCTTTGAGAGCAAAGTAAAATTATTCAAACAAGAGCCAATAGTAGTTTTTGTTTTTGTTTACCTATTGTGCACTAGACACTTTATTTTGTCAATGGGATAGACTCCAGCCAACCCCGAGAGGGACAAGCGGTAGGAAAAATGGATGAATGGATGGATAAAAACACGTCACTTTTAAAAGGCACACACTCTGCTTTCATGAAACGTCGTTTAACTTAATAAGCTTGATATTGTCTTTTTTTAAAGTAATACAATAATTACTTTCCCTAGTAACTCATTAGATTTAGCAAAGAGTAAATATGTTACTAATTCGATAAATTTTTTGGCAAAGTAATGAGTAACTATAATTATTTTATTTTTTTAAGTAATTCATTTATTATATAATTAATATATTAAAATTAATATATTATATATATATATATATATATATATTTAAAAAAAAAATAATAATATATATATATATATATATATATATATATATATATATATATATATATATATATATATATATATATATATATTATATATATATATATATATATTTTTTTTAAAATAAATATATTATATATATTAATATTAATATATTATATAATTAATATATTGTTCATATAATAATAATTTAAAAATAAATAAATAATAATAAGTATTATTTATTAAATTATATATTTATAAATATGTAAATAATAATAATTATAAAGTATTGCAATAATGATTTGAATATCTTGGTATTGCACAATAACAAGGTATCTTTAGGGACCAGTTTATCCATCCATCCATTTTTCTACCGCTTGTCCTTTTTTGGGGTCGCAGGGGGTGCTGGAGCCTATTCCAAGTTGAATTAAAACATAATTGTATACAAGGTATATATTCAATTGTTTACATTGCTGACAAACCAACATACGTATCGCCGCTGCGGGATGATATCAGTACTCATCGTCATAAAGCATAAGAGATGAGCTACAGAGATGGAGACATGGGGGGGGGGGGGGGGGGTCGAGTCCTGGTGAAAGCCATGTGACACATTTGGGTCATGGCGACGTGATGGCCACTCGTCCGTGAGCAAATGACGGAAAAGTGCGGGGCGCGGAGAGAAAATGCAGCAAGCAAAAATGAAGATTGAATAATCCTGATGCAACGTTGTCGCCAAGCATAATTGTTAGCATGTTAGCATTAATATACAAATTATTAGCATGTGTGCATTAATATACACTTTAGCATGTATAGAACAAAATGATTGATAAAAAAACATTGTTTAAATACATTTTTATATATATATATATATATATATATATACATATATATATATATATATATACATATATATATATATATATATATATATATATATATATATATATATGTATATATATATATATATATATATATATATATATATATGTATATATATATATATATATATATGTATATATATATATATATATATATATATATATATATATATATATATATATATATATATATATATATATATATATATATATATATATATTCTTTAGTTCAGGAAAAAACACGAAGGCAATTGTATCCCTGCAAGCTTGTTTTGTAGGTTTCCCTGCTCTTCAGGGGATTGTTCCTTTGTTTTTTTCCTGAAATCCCCTCAAGAGCAGGCTTGTAGGGATGAAATAGCTTCCATGTTTGTTCCTGACCTAACAAATATATACTGTATGTATGTATATATATATATATATATATATATATATATATATATATATATATATATATATATATATATATATATATATATATATATATATATATATACTGTATATATATATATATATATATATATATATATATATATATATATATATATATATATATATACTGTATATATATATATATATATATATATATATATATCAGTATATATATTCTTTTGTTCTTGTTTACAGACTCAGTGAGAAAGTTTCTGCATACAGCAAGGCTTTGTGTAACATTTAGCTATGTCCTCCGGTGATAATACTACTTGTAAGAAACATGCTTCTTTTGCATAATGAAAATTATGATTATTAGCTGAGGAGGAGCGGCTCCACACTGCGTATGAACACACACGTAACCCAAAATAAAGTATCAGCCAAAGCTTTGAACAGAAATGGTCCGATACTAGTTTGTGCATCCCTACTAAAAAAAAAGGCTACCGAAGGGTTAATGTTCTGATTATTCCCGTTTTTTTTTTCAGGCATGAAGAGTGATCAAAAATACATGGCTGACATTAAGGCAGAAAGAAAGTAAAACAAAAATAAAATAAAAAAGTCACACTTGAATTATTCATACAAGAGTTTATCGCCAGCAAGTAGAGCAGAACATTTGTTAACTGAGCGCTTTGGTGTGTCGTGCAGCAACTTATTGCAGCATCTTTTTAAAGAAGACATGTTTTTTTAAATTTTTTATTTACACACAGATTTAAAAAAAATAAATTAATTAAAACAATTTAAAAAAAAAGAAAAAAAAAGATACATTTTGTTGTGGTTTAATTAGCACTATTTGTATTTATGTCATGTGACCAAAGACTTGCCGGTAAATAATTAGCATAAAGTAAGAACATTTTCCATACCCTTTTTCCTCATTAGGTTCACAAGCAAGCTGGTTTTTTTTTCAGCAAACACTAGGCTCTCCAAGTACCACAGTAGCGTAGTAGCCATAAGTAATCATAAAAAGCCAAAAAAAAAGGTTTTATTTAACAAGTACCGCATTTTCTTAACTATAGACCGCACCGGTATATAAGCCGTGCCCACTAAATTTTAGAAGAAAAATATGTTTCCATACATCGGGGGCGGTACCTCTGGATTGGCAGACCGGGGTGGTGGTTCCTCTCTTTAAGAAGGGGAACCAGAGGGTGTGTTCCAACTATCGTGGGATCACACTATTCAGCCTTCCCGGTAAGGTCTATTCAGGTGTACTGGAGAGGAGGCTACGCCGGATAGTCCAACCTCGGATCCAGGAGGAACAGTGTGGTTTTCGTCCTGGTCGTGGAACGGTAGACCAGCTCTATACTCTCGGCAGGGTCCTTGAGGGTGCATGGGAGTTTGCCCAACCATGGTGGTTCCTCTCTTTAAGAAGGGGAACCGGAGGGTGTGTTCCAACTATCGTGGGATCACACTCCTCAGCCTTCCCGGTAAGGTCTATTCAGGTGTACTGGAGAGGAGGCTACGCCGGATAGTCAAACCTCGAATCCAGGAGGAACAGTGTGGTTTTTAGTCTTGGTCGTGGATTGGTAGACCATCTCTATACTCTCGGCAGGGTCCTTGAGGGTGCATGGGAGTTTGCCCAACCAGTCTACATGTGCTTTGTGGACTTGGAGAAGGCATTCGACCATGTCCCTCTGGAAGTCCTGCTCAGAGAGTATGGGGTATCGGACTGTCTGATTGTGGTGGTCCGCTCCCTGTATGATCAGTGCCAGAGTTTGGTCCGCATTGCCGGCAGTAAGTCGGACACGTTTCCAGTGAGGGTTGGACTCCGCCAAGGCTGCCCTTTGTCACCGATTCTGTTCATAACTTTTATGGACAGAATTTCTAGGCGCAGTCAGGGCGTTGAGGGGATCCGGTTTGGTGGCTGCAGGATTAGGTCTCTGCTTTTCGCAGATGATGTGGTCTCGATGGCTTCATCTGGCCAGGATCTTCAACTCTCGCTGGATCAGTTCGCAGCTGAGTGTGAAGCGACTGGGATGAGAATCAGCACCTCCAAGTCCGAGTCCATGGTTCTTGCCCGGGAAAGGGTGGAGTGCCATCTCCGGGTTGGGGAGGAGATCTTGCCCCAAGTGGAGGAGTTCAAGTACCTCGGAGTCTTGTTCACGAGTGAGGGAAGAGTGGATGGTGAGATCGACAGGCGGATCGGTGCGGCGTCTTCAGTAATGCGGACGCTGTATCGATCCGTTGTGGTGAAGAAGGAGCTGAGCCGGAAGGCAAAGCTCTCAATTTACAGGGCTATCTACGTTCCCATCCTCACCTATGGTCATGAGCTTTGGGTTATGACTGAAAGGACAAGATCATGGGTACAAGCGGCCCAAATAAGTTTCCTCCACCGGGTGGCGGGTCTCTCCCTTAGAGATAGGGTGAGAAGCTCTGCCATCCGGGGGGAGCTCAAAGTAAAGCCGCTGCTCCTCCACATCGAGAGGAGCCAGATGAGGTGGTTATTATTATTATTATTATTATTATCATTATTATTATCATTATTATTATCATAATTTTTTATCATTATTATTATCATTAATATTCTTAGTATTATTCTTAGTATTATTCTTAGTATTATTCTTAGTATTATTATTATCATTATTATCATTTTTATTATCATTGTTATTATTATGATTATCATTACCCTTATTATTATTATTATCATTGTTATTATCATTAATATTATCATTATTGTTATTATTATTATCATTATTATAAATATTATTATCATCATTAATATGAATATCATTATCATCATTATTATCATTGTTATTATTATGATATCAGTATCCTTATTATTATTATCATTGTGATTATCATTATCATTATTATTATTATTATTATTATTATTATTATTATTATTAATGATATTAATGATAATATTATTATCATTATTATCATTATTATTATTGTTATTATTATAATGATCATTATCCTTATTATTATTATCATTGTGATTATCATTAATATTATCATTATAATTATTGTTACTGTTATTATTATTATCATTAATATTACTATCATTATTATCATTATTATTATCATTGTTATAATTATAATTATCATTATCCTTATTATTATTATCATTCTGATTATCATTAATATTATCATTATTATTATTACTATTATTATTATTATTATTATCATTATCATTAATATTATTATCATTATTAGTATTATCATTATTATTATTATCATTGTGATTATCATTAATATTATCATTATTAGTATTACTATTATTATTATTTTTATTATTATCATTAATATTATTATCATTATTATCATAATTGTTATCATTGTTATTATTATAATAATCATTATCCTTATTATTATTATCATTGTGATTATCATTAATATTATCATTATAATTATTGTTACTGTTATTATTATTATCATTAATATTACTATCATTATTATCATTTTATTATCATTGTTATAATTATAATGATCATTATCCTTATTATTATTATCATTGTGATTATCATTAATATTATCATTATTATTATTACTATTATTATTATTATCATTATCATTAATATTATTATCATTATTAGTATTATCATTAATATTATTATCATTGTGATTATCATTAATATTATCATTATTAGTATTACTATTAATATTATTTTTATTATTATCATTAATATTCTTATCATTATTATCATAATTCTTATCATTGTTATTATTATAATTATCATTATCCTTATTATTATTATCATTGTTATTATCATTAATATTATTATAATTATTATCATTGTTATTATTATTAAATATTAAAGGGACAAGCGGTAGAAAATGGATGGACGGATGGATTATTATTAATTAATTTGAATAAACAGGATATTGTCTAAATCAAAAACGATACAGATAACCGATCAACTTATTCATATGTTTTATTTTTATTTTTTATTTTTATACAATTTGTGCACATGCACCGTTCTCTGCTACGGGCTTCCAAAACATTGTCCCTCGCGATGCTGGCGGTTCAAGTGGTTTGAAGGTTTGATGTGTTGGAGCGTGATGTTTTTTTTTGTTTGTTTTTTTTTCCCGAAAATCGCACACAAAATGTCTTTCTCCGAAAAAAAAAAATGACCAAGTCCCAAACGATCGCCGCCATGTTTGTTCACAATGAGCTCAGGGGAGGTTTATGACAACAAAGGAGCGCTCGATTTGCCCACCCTAACCCGCCTACATCACAGTCCCGTACAGGTAATCTCCCATTATTTGAGAATTTTTCTTTTTTTTTTTGCCGACATGCAAACTTTTTTTTTTCTTTAAAAAAATGCATGTAATAAGTTGAGTTTGAAAATGAAAAAGTATTTGTGTGGACTAAAACACGTGCAAACTAGATAGCACACGCAAAGCTGATCTACTCAATTTTTTTAGTGAGCGGAATAGGGGGCGTGTCTTCATGACTATGTAGAATATATGCTGATCATCAAAATGTTCACAACACTGGGAGGAGAAAATGCAAAAAAAATAAATTATTAGCACATGCAGAGTGATTTATCAAAACTGAAACTGTTTTGCGGGATTGCTTTTTTAGTGCAAACTGGCACTTGTGCAGAAATACCTTGCTTTTAAACATGGACTGAACAAATACAAATAAAATAGTCATATTGTCTATTCAGCAATATCATTTTATAATTGTATACATTCTGGATGACTTAAGGGGCTGATTAAATGTAAAAAAAAAATAGAAAAAAATAATGTAGCTCATAATTTGATGCATTGACATTTGTTAACA